>NW_020955577.1:901175-988806 GCF_003031625.1 Empidonax traillii
GCCTTGGAATACAGGTCTTGTTCTGGGTCTGGTTGCATCAATTTGGCACATTTCGACTTGCTCAGTCCTCTGTTGGCATTAGCTAGCTGAGGGAACAGTCCTAATTTCTAGTACCAGATCTTGGGCTTTGTTCCAGCTGCTTTGCTCTACTTTACGTCTTTAGGTAGCCACAAAACCTACTCACAGAATCATAGCATCACAGAATTAACTGGGCCTTGGAAGAGACCTCCGAGATCATCAAGTCCAACCCTTGATCCAGCCCCACTGTGATTACCAGATCATGGCACTCAGTGCCACATCCAGCCTCATCTTAAAAACCTCCAGGGACAGTGAATCCATCACCTCTCTGGGCAGGCCATTCCAATGCCTGATCACTCTCTCTGTAAAGAACTTCTTTCTAATATCCAAACTAAACCTCCCCTGGCAGAGCTTAAGCCCGTGCCCTCTCGTCCTACTGCTGGTTGCCTGGGAGAAGAGACCAACCCCCACCTGGCTACAACCTCTTCAGGCTGTCTGAGTCTTACATTTAAGTAGCACTTTTAGCTTAAAACCAATAAAATGCAGGGCACAATCCTCTGATTTTCCAAGGCTATGATCTTTGTAGGCATCTTAAGTCATCAAATTCTTCTTAGTCTGAAAGTGTCTGTAGGTTTTAAGTGCAGACCATCATACCAGAAAGGCCCATGCTGGAGAAACAGGCATCTGTGTTTCAGCTGAAGCACTACTGCGTGTGATGCACTTTTGGGCAGAGGGATACCCCAGATATATGGATATTCTCAATAAAAGTCCATACAAAGTCCTACCTGGTGAAGCCTGTAACTAAGCGTGGTGGTAGAAGCAATTTGTGTTTGTATCCACTTTAATGCCTTATGCAGATGTTATTGGTTAATCTCAAAGTGGAAACTCAGATGAAGGGGATTTAGTTGGCACCTCCTACATCCAAGAAGATCCTTTGACCACTAGGCTAGGGTTTTTTTGGGTGGCAGCTCTTTCCTTGCCTTTGCTAAAGCCAAGTCACTATTCCACCAGGAGTATATGAGTCATGGGGTAAGACTGCATCTGAAAGCAGCTGAGTGCTTAAGAACAATCAGCTGGAAGGGGCAAGGAGCCGAGTTTCTGGATACTGCTCTGGAATGTGTATGCATTTTACATTAGACCATCACTGGATAAAAATAAAAGCAGCCATTAATTACATTAACCAGTTTGGATTCTACTTTGTATCTAGACAGGTTGATTCCATCTTGATGACTCTAATGGATGGGACTCATAAAAATTCTAGAAGTCAACACTCTGTTTTACTCCGTGGAGAAAGAAACACCACCTCCTTCCTTGTTATCTGATACACTCACTAGTCAAAACAGGACTCACAGCACAAAGTGAAGCCCAAGCTTTTTAAAGAACCCAAATGAAAATTTCCTCCACTTAAAAATGCTACAGGATTTTCTAAAGCGGTATTAGTTATCTGGAGATTTAGCAGAAAACCAGAAAGTTACAGCTGATCCAATACTAGACCTTGCTATTCTTTATTTCCCAATTTTAACTTTAAAGCTTGTATGATTCATTTATGTTATTTTCAAGAAGCCACATTCCAAAGGAAATTAGTTGCAGATAACGTATTAGTTGGATGAAAAAAGATCTGAATCAGTCTAGATCACTGAAGACTCTACTCCAGAGTGGTTACAGACTTATAAAAATATAAAACGTTTTCTTAGTGAAAATAGTATAGTAGAACAGGCTTCCACAGATGACTCAACTCTCTCAAAATTGATACAAAGCATCTTATTTAAGCTAAAGAGATAATAGCTTAAGACAATACAAACAGGAATGTTCAAGGTAATGAGTACTTTCATGTTACAAGTCCTCAAGTCTGAGGGCACTGCATCAGGCTAAAGGACAATGAGATAAGAACAATACTGCTAGTTACTAACAAATAGCAGATAAAAGACCTCTTCTGGATTCTGATTAAGTGACAGCATTCTACACATTCCTGTGAGTTGAGAAAGTTTGCCTGAGAACAGCAGCTATGTTACATGTGAAGCACCACTAAACAAGCGTATCTCTATGTTTTCAAATTCCTGCGTGAGTAATGGCTCTTTCCCCCATCTCTTCAACTTGAACAGAAGCTCCCTCTCTCCGTCTGGACATGCAGGAATAACTAGCCGTGCTTCAGTTTCCATTAAGACATATAAATGTATATGCTGAAAGTAAAGAGAAGTTCTGTAGGACTTCATGGCTGTGAGCCAATGTTTACAATCCCCTGGGTGGGAAATGACGGGTGAAAGGCTCTCCATGGCAGGCTGTAGGAGTCTTTGCTGTTGCCGACAATGACCTTCTGCCTCTATTTTCAAAGTAGCTCCCTTGTTAACTCCTTGCACGCTGTGTGTGCAGAGAGGCCTTAGAGAGGAAATACTTTCTCTGAGAGTCCAAATCCACTTCCAGGCATCTGTTTGACAGACTCAGATTTCAGCAGTGGTTAAGGGAGTGCGGACTAGTAAGTGTACTCTGCATCTGCTGTTGGAGCTGTGGCACTGTCATGCAATTTTAGTAGTCCAGAACAGGTTTAGCTGTGTTCTGCATGATACAAAGTGATTGTTCTCAGCCTCAGGGAACGGATATCAGTTTACAGGCACAGGGGCTGTCAAACATGGAGCATACTGAGTCTCCAGGACAGAAAGAAACATCCAATTTACAGAGACATGATTTAGTTCTCTCTGGTCAGTCAGTAGCAATGCTGCTTCCTGGTAGTGGCAGGGGTCTATCAAAACCTTCTCCTGGGATCTCCTCGGAAGAGGAATGATCTTTAACACTGAAGACAGACTGAACTGTAATTGGTGCAATGAAGATCAACCACAACGGATCACCCGCTATGGAATGGAGATTACTGCTTTAAAAGGCTTTGACCCTCTCCTGCCTGAGAATGTAAAATACAGTATTAAGGAGATCTCTTCATATGCCACATCCTTTTTGCTGGTCCATAAATCACTCCTGGTTGCTAACTATTCAGGAAGAGTCCTTATAAAAAAGATAAAAATGGACTTACAAAAAGGCCTACTAAAATGCTTATTGCAATACATATTCCATCTTTGAAAAGAGAGAATAAATCAAACAGGCACTAATATTCAAGCACTAGTGTAGATGCTTTAATGTTCTCAGAGAGGGAGTCAAGACCTGTTGTGAAAACATTAACCTTACTATCAGTTGACCTTGCAATTTATGTTTTCCCATCATCATCATGACACTTGTCCAAGCCTTTTCCTCACAAAGATCCGTTCCCAGAAGCAATTATTCCATGCAAAAATTTCATATTCTCTGAAAGGGAACAAGAGTGCTTGCCGCTTCCAGAAAATTTTCACAGCATTAACAGCCATGTAGGTACAGCAACATCTACCCTCTCCTTGAACTTTCAGAGGAAGTCCTGTAAATAACATCCTCACGTGGTCAGGAAATCCTTCTATGTGTGGCTCCATGGATGCTGAGGAGGAGAGAAGAGAGCAGCAGTACTAGAAGCCAGAGCTTCTGCAGAGAAACTAGACCCAACTGCCAACAGCTCTGAGACTGACCCAGATGAACAGTCCCTAAAGCTGCTGCATTGTCTAAGGTTCTAAACTCTAAAGGTAAGGAAGGTAGACAACAAGCTATTAGGCCCTCATCGGTTCTTCTGAAGCAAAAAATGTCATGCACGAAAAGGCTAATGTTATTAGGCTGGGTTAAAAAAGCCAACTGGACATCTCATAAAAAGCTCCAACATAACTCTAAATATGCATGCAATTCCTAGTGATTTCAGGGGAAGTTCTGGGTGGTTAAAGGAAGACATCTGCAGACAGTGAAATCATTAATATTTAGATCTGTCCTTAATTGTTAATATTTTTAAAAGTAGTTTTAGAGACAAAAAATTAGAAATACCCTGTGCTTTTCTAAAGAATACACAACTCCAGCTAATAAATACTATCTATATTTTTTCTAGAAAAATGGGAGCCTGTAAAGAAAAGGAATTTTTTATGATAGCAAACAAAGAACATATTTAGTTCAGAATGTGGGTTTTGGGGGTTTTTTTGTATGTGGTTTTTTTTTTGTTTTTTTTTTTTTTTTTTTTTTTTTTTTTTTTTTTTTTTTTTTTTTTTTTTTTTTTTTTTTTTTTTTTTTTTTTTTTTTTTTTTTTTTTTTTTTTTTTTTTTTTTTTTTTTTTTTTTTTTTTTTTTTTTTTTTTTTTTTTTTTTTTTTTTTTTTTTTTTTTTTTTTGGTTAATATGAGTTTACGTTACTTCTGTTTAAAATCATTAATGATCCTGGGATCAGAAACTAAGTGTTTTCAAGAGCTAACAGTATTATTGTTTTTAGAAGGATATGCTCAGGCTGAATTTAGAGCAAGTTCGTTTTTGCAATATGAAGCCTTTACAAAACATGAGTCTAAATGACCCCTTCTTAAGCTTTTTTATTTACACACAGCCTTTAAACACCAGATAAACTTCGTTTTGTTTTGGGCTACTGCATGAAAATCTGAAAATAAAACTTGTTTGAAAAGAAGTAGGAACAAGACTAAAACAACCCATGAGCAAGATCCAGGAGAAGGAAAACAGAAGTGAACTGAAAACTAATGAAAAAAAAAAAGAATGGATTTTAAATCCTTTCTGTTAGAGCAAAGGTGTTATCAGTATCAATGAAACAGGTCTCTATGAAGAAGCATCAATGAAAGAGTGCTTCTTGTGAATAATTGAAGTGTTAGTCTCGCAACATGCCTTGAAATCACTTATGGGGAGACTCATAGTATTTATTAAACCCTAATCTTCAGGCTGAAAAATAATGTGGGGTAATGGATATGATCTATCTTTACCATCTTGCTGTTCCTGTCTCACCTGAGATGAACAACAGCTGACTGGGAAATGCTGTACATGAGAATGCTGTGCGTTGTATCTCACATGTGATGCACACATGTAATTTTTAATCAATCACATCTCATGTAACTACGACATAGACTGTGTACCACTCCCATAATAAGTGATCTATAAATGGCCTTATTTTTCAAAGTTTGAAAGAGTTTCCTTGTTCTTGACTGGAGAAGTGTACTTACAAAAATGAACCCAACTCTAATTAATCTAACTTCCAGTGAAGTTTTACATATTTTGCAACAAGTAGTAGCTCACTATGTGCAAATATATGATTTTTCGTTTTTATGAGAAAAAAAGAGGAATCTGTAATTTGGCATGGAATTTTGGTATCAGTACATTTATGAACTCTGCCAACTTATGGGACTCTTTTGAGCCTCATGCCTCATCAGCGGCTAGGTGTGCTCATTTCTACCACAGACCTAACCCTTCATCTAGTGCTTATATACCACTTTGACAGTTTGCTCCCAACTGACATCCCTAGTTGTGAATAAATTACATTTACAGATGCCATTTGAAACTGGAAATGTGTGGAGAGTCTTTAAAATTAATAAGAATCTGTTTCCACATGTGGTGGGATACACAACGGTTGGTTATAAGGGTATGAAGAACAGATCCATGCATAGGAGACAGCACATATATTACTAAAAAATGACTGATTTTGCACCTTGGCTTTTACTGAAGGAAACAGAAAGACTCTTTTGAGACTATCAGAACTTAGCAGACTCCTCCTGTTAGGAAACTACCAGCAGAAGCAGAACATACATAACACATTCAAGCTTCTAGCATGACCCACTACTGAAGTTACCTGTATAAGACCCTGTTTTCAGCAGTTTTTAACTTCACCAAAATTTCACTGATTACAATACCATTTTCCATACTGTATCTCTCTGGAATATACTCAGCTTTATTGGAATATTTCAGTTGAAGTTGTTCAATGGTTTCCATCAGTAAGGCTAGTGAAAACTACATGATTTGCCAATCTTAAATTCTGGTGACCATCTTTTTGAGAAATGCTGGTGCCATCATGTTTTGGAAGAAAGGCTATGAAACTTGGCCTCTACGTCAAAGATGTGTCTCTTGCCACCCTTGTAAAACTTAGTGCCAAATTTGGCCATGTCATAAATCTCAAAACCAGCACATGCTTATTAAGGATTTTTACTAGTGTATAATTAACGCACTTTTGGAAGGTTTTGTTTTCAACGAGGACACTTCAGGACAGCTCCAGGGGGTTCAGTGGGACATCATGGCATCTCAAGCTTTTGATTGAGTGCAGAAAGCATGTTACTCTATAAATGGTCTATCCCATCTCTGATGAGGAACCTACCGGACTCAGACGCAGAGATGAAAACAGCTGTATACACTGGGGGAAAACTGGATTAAGAGAAGAGATTCAGATATCCCCTTGTTGGATTGAAGAACAGTGGGAAGCTGGAATGTGTGGAGAGCTGGGGTAATTGACACTGACTGAGAAAGAAGACTATGAGCTATGGAGGGAAGAAGCAGCAAAAATGACCAGTAAGGCATGTGAGACTGGGATCAGACAAACTTTTTCTGAGGTGGGGACTGTTACGGAAGGCCTGAAGCTGAAAACACTGGAGACTGTGAAGGCAGTGAGAGGAGTGTCTGGAGCCCAGTGGGGGGGCAGACTTCAAAGATGATAGTGGGAGCTAGATCCAGTAGAGAGCAGAGACAGGACTGGAGGAGGGACAGGAATACAGATTTGAGAGGAAGGAATTGTATTTGTGTGTTGGAAGATGAATGGAAATCTCAGAAATCTACTGTCAAAGTATTTTCCCTTCATCTGGTTTAATCAGCTACTTTTGACAGCCATCCTCTACAGACATCCACTACACACACTAGGTATTCTGCTAGCTCAGGTTGAAGAAATCTATGTGACTGATCCACAGACTTAGCCCTGCTGATATCCAGCATGTATACAAATATAATATCATTTGAAAATATTCCGTATTTTAAAATACACTTTTCTTTCCTTACAGAAGAAAACTGCACATGTACAAAGGGATAATGGAATACCTGACTTTCACATTTTGCAGCTAAAATCAATCACAACAAAATCAGTTCTAAAACCAAAGCCACAAACAAATTTTAAAAAAAAGTGCTTAACACCAGAAAGAGCATATGAGTTGGGAAATGAAAAGAAGCCTGTGGCAACAAGAGCCACTGGTCACTGGAAGATGGTCCAAGTACAGACAAAAATGCTGTATAAATATACGACAACTTAAGCTCGTAACAATAATTTATTCCTCATTAATTGAACCTGTTGAAGCTGCAAACCCTGTCACTGCCTAGTGCAGTCGGTTCTCCTCTCTATATATACTGTCAGCCTTCACACCAACTTTCATCTTCAGAGAGGTGGCCTAATATCCGCGACCTGTTCTTGTCTTCTCTGCTGCATACTAGCAGTAGCAAAATGACTTACTACATTGCATGTAGTAAATCAGGAGTATAAAACTTCCTCAAAAAACACCAATACTGTTAACTGTTTATAAAGATAAAGAAAATAGAAAAACAGTATCAAACTAGCATGTTTATGCAGGTCTTCTGTTTTTATCCAAGTGTTAATGCTATATTGGGGATTTTTCCCAAAACCAGATAACTCTAAGGACATTGATGAGTTTAAAAAGGCAGCATTCACTGCTACTGAGGGTCTCCTCCTTGCAGCTGTTTCTGTGATGGGAATTTAATGAAATTTTCTCCCTCTTCCCTCCGAAAACTTAACACCTATAGTTTAATATTTAAAACCCATCTTCTGTTCAAACACCTCACAACAGCAAAAATATATATGCATTGACATAATTTTATTTCTTGTAACAAAATCATTAGATTCATGCAGCGACAACTGAACTGCTCCATACACAGTATATAGTTAAAACTGCACAACTGAAGCCAAAATATGCACAGCTAAAAGGAATGTTACAGGGGGGCCTCTCTTAGTGAACAAAGCAGGCTCAGTTTGGCTCTTTTTCCCTAGCGCTACCACATCCGCACATCGTTAGTTGGAAAATTCCAGATATATGCTGTAATTTTTTGTGCTTTTTTTTCCCAGTACACTTGAGGCTTTAGTGTCCAGATGCCATTTTCCCCCCCTTATCTGTCCCTGCTAGTTTGGGTCTTTGCCAGTTGTGGTCAACAATTAATACAGCAAAAGAAAAATACAGTACACTCCCTGGCAACTGGCAGAGGCTCACAGGAAATACCAAATAAAAACTTTATTATGTATTGTTTAACTATTTTGTTTGCCTGTGGGCCACCCTGTTGTTGGTGTAATTTAGAAAAGCATGCTCCATCTGGATGATCTGTGCGCAGGCTCATTGTTCCCAGAATCTGTCACGCACAATCACTGCTTCAGCCTGTGGCCCTCTGCAGAAAGAAGCAAAGGCATGGCAGCCCTCCAGCCTGCATTCCTTTTCATTAGACAACTTGTGACCAAATGTTAGAATAGAAGAGTAACCTTTTAATATTCATGTAATTAATTTACTTTCCCCTTTAATTATAAACCTTCACATGAAAAGAAGAAAATAAAGACTTCCCTTCATGATTCTCCTCCCTCCCCCATCCTTTCTATCTGCTTTTTGGGACACGGAAGGTGCTGGGAGTTTCATTTTACATAGGTACCAGTACCTCTGTCTACTGGGAAATTTGCGTGGTCTTAACATGTTTGCACAGGCTTTACTTTACGTATTAATTGCCCTGGAAAGTGGAATAGATTCTGAATTATAACAAAATGCAAGAAATTAAATTCTTTGCTCTATATGCCCCTGCAGCATCTGCTTCCTTGTCTTAATCAGTGGGGTAATCCATTGAACACAAAGCCATTCTTCTGTATTTGAAAACACAATAGACATCTAATTGAAGTTCCCTTTCATGGTAGGGTCAGCATATGACTCAAAATACTGTGTCCGCTGGGATTTTGGCTGGGCAGGTTTAGGTGTATAGGCAGCACTTTGTCAATTCTGCTTTTCTGGAAAACGGTGGCATTTTTTCTCGTAGGTTAGGCTAGTGTTGAACCGATTACCACAATGCAAAAGTTTGCTCCCTAGAACTCAAAGAGTGTCTTTGATTGCAAGGGAAAGTATCTGATGCTGTAAGGTCCCACCACACGAGTTAATTTCAGCGCACCAAACCAGGGCCCTGATTTCCATGTGGGTAGTTTACCTCTTCATTGCTGCAGCCCACTCCAAGGAATCCAACTGTAGTAGGTTGTAATTCAAGTAAATGAAGCTAAGGCGGAAATTCTTGTCTTCCAGGCAGCATTTAGGTTCTTACTGCCTGATTTTGACTGCAGTTTCAATAGGTGATGAGGACATTAAGGACTCACAGCCACTTGGCATATCAAAGGATGGGGGCCCAAACGCCGTCAAGTATCCTATATAAGATGCAATGGTTACTATGGCAACCAAGGCAACGTTACTGAACTTCACTAATTTTTCTTTTATTAAATAGGTATATTGCCATGTTGTCTGCAAGTGATCAGCATAGATGTTAGTGGTTTTGCTTAGTTCATGCACCAACCCATCTCAGGAATGGAGTGTAGCAAAACAAATTTTTTGTTGTGGTCACTTAAGCACAAAGATAATGTAACAAGCCAGGATGTTTTAGATGAGGGTAAGACTTAAAAAGTGGAATGTCTTTCACTTAGTTATAAAATAGCACTTAATTGAGTTGGAAAGATTCTGCCTGTGAAGTACCTTTAGCAGGGAATATAACAAAAAGCTGACATTTGTCATATTAATCGCAAATTTGGGGTATAATATTTCACATATTCACTATGAAAGAATTCCAGCTATGTGGCAAATTAAACTGCTTTCATATAAAAAAGTAGCCTCTTCTGTCCAAAAGACAAAGCAGCAACTGGAAATAAAAGTGAATTCAAACACTCCTTGGCCTAAAGCAACAAGAAACTAAAAAAACCCAACCAAATAAAATGCAACAAAAAAATCCCTGTCATTGTGTTTAGTATGGCCTAATTTTCTCTGTCAATGCAATGACTGTCCTGGTCTTTTTATGCTTCTTCACTTTCTTTTTGCTCCCCTTTCTCCTAACTTCCTCCATGTACTCTACAGACTGCCCAGGGTGTGCCATCAAATATACAATTTTTGTGAGAAAGATGATGTGCTAAGCAGAATTCAAAGAAAGACACAGGATGTACTATATCATAGTCAGAACCCTACAATTAAAAAAAAATATTGCAGTATACTTATGACGATTCAGGTCAAGCTCTACCCGTGATTTCAAAATTCTTCTCCATTTTCATTTCCTGACCATATAAGCTTGAATACTAATGTAGAAACTCAGTCATTAAATTTACATGAATTTTAATGAATTTTAATGACATTCCTCAGAGGATAGAACCCTGAGAATGAGGAGCAATATGCATAACTACACCCACATGCTTATAAACATCAAAGTAGAGTAATACACTCACATAAAGAAATCTTCTTTCCTCTGAAGAATAGGAGATAATGTTAAAATCCTTGATTGAAATAATTATATTGACTAATTGGAAGAATAAGTCTATTATCTAGGAATTTATCATAATGGAAAAATTTAATGCTTGGTGGTAAATACATAATACGATAAAATGTCTTCAAGAAAGGCTGTGAAAGAAAACTAGATCTTGATTCAAATTTGTACAGCTCTTAATACAATGATGTTCTGTTCCTCAAAGGAATTGTTTCTACTGAGAGAATTACGACAGCAAAAGTTAAACTGTAAACAAGTTCTTTCGTGATGTCAGAAGAGAAATCCACAGTTTCTCTGAATGATCTTAACCTGATAGGACAGCCCTATAACCTCCTGTTCCACAGACCAAATCTGGAATCCTTCACAGTGTAAAAACTGTCCCAATGCCACATGTATACATATACATGACATGTAATGGGAGATTTCCTGAAAACTTCAGAAGCATGCAGGAAGAGTTCTGTTGAGCTCCTCACTTGGGTGCTTATAAAGACCTATTAATTCTTGGAAATACCCACAGGACATTTCAGTACTAAAATGAATGTTCAATCAGGATTAAAGGGTTTCTCCATCTTAGCAAGTGCCTCATCAGGACTTATTGAGATGTTTGTGCTCACACCTTTGAATGGGTTCCCAGGCCTAAAGGATATGTAGGGAATCCTCACAAGAAAATGTTAGATATGATTGTCTGTTCAGTACTGATGCTGTCTTTTCAGACTTCTGTGCTGAATTGCAGCTACTGTCTATAGCGTTGTTCATGTTAATCACAGAATATATTGAGTTGGAAGGGTCATTGAGTCCAACTCCTGGCTCTGCACAGGACACCCCAAAAATCACACCATGTGCCTGAAAGTGTCATCCAAACCCTTCTTGAACTCTGCAACCCTTGGTGCCATGACCACTTGCCTGGGGAGCCTGTTCTAGGGCCTAGTCATCCTCTGGGTGAAAAACCTTTTCCTAATATCTGACCTAAACTTTCCCTGACTCTGCTTCATGCCATTTCCTCAGGTCCTGTCACTGGTCATGGGAGTGAAGAGATCTCTACCTGCCCCTCTGCTTCCCCTCATGAGGAAGCTGTAACTTCAATGAGATCCCCCCTCAGTCTCCTC
Source organism: Empidonax traillii (assembly GCF_003031625.1). Taxonomy (NCBI): domain Eukaryota; kingdom Metazoa; phylum Chordata; class Aves; order Passeriformes; family Tyrannidae; genus Empidonax; species Empidonax traillii. The sequence goes on from NW_020955577.1 coordinate 912,651, forward strand.
CAGGCTGAACAAACCAAGTGACCTCAGCCGTTGCTTATAAGGCTTCCCCTCCAGGCTTCACCATCCTCTTGGCCCTCAGAGAGCCTATTTCAACGCATATGAAATACAAAATACATGGTTCTTCCTCTTCACCTTTAGCTGCTCTTCATGATAAATTATAAAATGCCTTCTATTTTTTCATACTGGCTATCTGTGTACTGTAGCCTACTACCACAGTCTGTGATGTTACTGAAAGCACAGAGGAAAAAAAAACCTATTTGATTTTTTTATATGACTTAAAAAGCTTCAGGAATTTTGCATATTTTTGATTTTATGTACCTATGATACGGGGAGATGTTAATAGCCCTCTTATTAGAAACAATTTTTTTTTCATTCCTTGGCATGAAAAATACTAAGAAAAAATTACTAGTGGAGTACCCATCAGAAAGAGTGACACAATGCATAAAGTGAAACATATTACTCAACAGAAAGAAGAATTAGCATCCACTTATGAACATTTTTATTTCTAGTCAGTCTAATAATTGTTCCCTCAATTCAGAATGAATCTAAAAGTTTTGGAAGGATTTATGTATTTCACTTGCTAATACTGTGAGGGTCAGATTACACTCACACTGCATCAGCTGCAGGTAAAGTAAGTTCTGCATAAGCACAGCAGTTCCACTCTCAGACATCCTGGTCTTTGCACACTATGCTGAACACTAATGATGCAGAGAAGGGTAAATAATAGCTCCTTATTCTATTCCTGGTAAATCCATTCTTAAGAACAAGACTTCTTTAAAAAGGTGGGGGCTGGAGCTATCAGAAAGATCTGCATGACAGATATTACTGAGAATAGAAGGAAAACGAGAACATGTAAACATAAAGTAAAAAAAAAAAAAAAATCAAAGTTTTGGGGAAAAATGCCTTACTTTTCTGTGAGTTAGTGATAATACCCAAGGACTACGAAATGGGATGAATCTACACACCGACTTCCATTTTAAGAACCTTATGGTCGATACTGAAGCAGTGCAGAAGTCGATCTGTCACATGAGACCATCCGCAGAAAATGCAGAGCTCCTCTCAGTAGGGTGGGAACTCCAGCCCCTCGAAGGCCTCAAAAAATCTCAGCAGGGTAAATATATAGCTGATGTAAACACAAAGTAGAGTGAGACAGAATTCAGGAAACTCAGGCTAAGTTCAGAAGATGTTTACATTGACTATAAAAACTAAAGCAGTGTTTACATTATGAGAGGCTTTCTTCTTTCCTGGTTTAATACAGATTCCTTATTCAAACTTAATGTATACGCTTTCTAATTTTTAATCTGAATTTAGCTGATGCAAACATTTTTTTTCCTTAGACTTCCTTCTTTTATCTAATGTTGCTTTTTAACAGTTGCACCTATTACTGCCTACATCAAATTTCATTTTATAACACGGAAATGATACTATTTTGGTAGTCCTGCTGATAACTGAAGATATGGATACATTTTTATGCAGCAATAATTTTTGCATTAGTTGATCTCAAGTGGCGACTATGGTTTTTAAATGATGCACTCAAAAGTATTATTCAACAATGCCTTTCAATGTTATTTCACATTCTTGAACAGTCATAGCATTTTTCATTCTCTTTTGCATTGAAACATGGATCACCCATTAGGCCTTGAGAGTTTTAATAAGCTGATTTGATATTCTTATGTTAACACTAGAGGAAAAAAAAAAGAGATTGTATTCTACAAAGTACCTGTGAGAATTCTGTGGCCAAAACTGGCTGGATGGGCACTTATATCAATACCACTTCCCAAGGTCACTGCTGTTCTTTGTATACTTCTCCAAAGCAGCTTGAATATTTGTTCAAAGAAAGTGCTTGTATTTTTCAAATAGAATATGAAAACCTGGAATGAGATCCTGGCCACAGTGAAGTTAAAGGGATGTTTTTCCATCAACTGCATCAAAGGTAGGATTTCATAGCATGGAGATTCAATAATACTGTGCCAGTTCACCAACAGCAAAATCTGTAGCTATAACCAAAGTGGTGTAATTTTCTTCCTCCATGTTTATTCTTCTTCATTCGTATCAAAGGGTCCTTGCTAGTCAAATGACTACCTGGAGATATCAAGCTTTGTGTTTAAGACTTAGTTCATAGTATAAATCCAGTTTTACTACACACTCATGGTCTTTACATTTTCAGATATTGATAGTAATACAAATGGCCTTGATTTCTGTTGAAAATTATTCACTTATCCCACAAATTATTTGATTTCATCTGGATACATTATATGGCACTGTCTGCTTCTAACGTCCTCTGAAATTTTGGTTCAAACCATGTTAAAGCTCATAGACAACTTTCCACAAACCAGGGTCCATAGTGGAATAATAGGGTCTTTTTCCTCCTCTGTTTCATCTACGTAACTTTTTCTCTAGCAAATCTAGTTGCATTTTTCATAAACTCATTTTTTTTTCACAGACTGGTGAAAACTAGTTTTCTGGAACTAGGGTATGCACTGACTTTGGTCCATTTAACAAGGTCAGACTGTTTATTCTTGACCAAATTCTTTCCCACTGTAAAAAGGTACTTTTAAATGCCACATTCCAAAACAGTGCCAGTAAGTCAATGAAGCATATTTTCCCACAAGAACTGATATCGTGCACAGGCCCCTTCCTATTTAATTCTTCTAGTGTTTAAATTACATAAGGTGCAAGATGTCTTTAGTGTCACAAATTACTTAAATCTATCCATAGATTATTGGCACTGAATCTACACAGTGCCAGCTGTGCCTTTATTAACTTAAATAGTTCCATTCATTTCAAAGCAATACTGTCTGAGCAGCATCAGACAGCAAGAAAGAAATCAAAAGATATTTAGGTGCAAAATTTAAATATAAAATAAAAATATGATTTACTGCAATAGCCACAAGAAAATGTAAACCAGTAAGGCATTCCCAATTTTTAAACTATGTTTCTAAGTTTCTGGTTTTCATTTTATAAGAACATAAACATGTAAACAAAATTAAGGAAAATAGCATCCCATTAAGAAGATACATGTCTACCTCTGATCCTCCCTGTTTAGATGTTATATTGAACATGTTTTGAGATGTTTTTTTCTCAATGAAACAAAGTACCCAGACTAACCCAACATACTAAATTGCACCCCAAGATTTTAGAAACTCCCAGTAATCCTCTTCTGCATTTTAAGAATGACTTGATTAGTTCTATCCTGGCAAATGCAATACGAAGCAGAACTTGTAAAAACTACATGAAAAAATGTACATCTAAATAAAGTGAGGTTAAAAAGGATCAGCTACAAATTTTTCTGAGATGTAATGCCATTGAAATTACAGTACCAGTGGTGGAAGCATATTCTTTGAAGTGATCAATAATATATTTGCAAGGTAGCCAAAACTGCCCTGCCTCTAACTAAGATAAGAAATATATATTATTCTAAAAGAATATTAAAAGAAATTTACTCAAATACTCACATTGGAAGTGTTTAAAAATATGTACAGAAAAGCGTGTTTGATTATACTTCGATTTCGGTAGAACACTTGGAATATACACTACCCCCTCCAGATTAAAAAGAAAAATACCAAAAGTTCTCCTATAGGTTTTTTTCACAGGAATTTTAAAACCTTCAACATGACTCTATGCACTCAAACGTGAAATCCATGCCACTCTCCGTTCTTGCACTTCAAGAACTCAGTCACACTGTTCAATAGAAAGCATTTAAAAAACCACGAAAACAACTGCCATTTCCATGAATGGTCTTAACATTTTGTGAAAAAAATCTATTTACTTTCCACACTTTGTAGTCTACCCTGTAAAAGAGCTGGAATTTTCATCCACCATCACTAAAGAAGTGTCTGGCTTTATGCCAGAGTGAACCAAACACCTACTTTGACTGTTCCATCAAGCCAGCCAGCAGAAGTGGTGTTAATACCAACTACCACTTAGTTGTATCTATCTCGATGTTATTGATATTCCAAGTAGATTAAAAAATGTTATGTAATTATTCTCTGAAAACTACTGCCACGAGCAGTATTACGAGACATTCACACCACCGTAAAAAGCCTCAACTGATTTATGGTACTCCCAAAGATATTACACCTTGGCAGCTCCTGATAGTTTTCATTTTCAAGCTTGTAGTTTTCTTTTAGGGGTAGTAAGATTCTCACAGACTTAGGCCTTGCATCCTTGCATTTTCTTATGCCCAAGACATTTCTGCTATGTGTGTAACAATGTATAAATAAACAAAACTTTCCATGTTTTTCAAAGACAAAACATCTTCAGGCTGTATTACTTTTTAGTATCTTATACCTGAAAATTTAATCAAAATAGGGGACTCATTAATTTTTTAAAGGCTGGGTGAGGAAGGGCAAGAAGACATGAAACGATGATGGAAATCATGTATTTCTTTGTTTTGTTTCATAAAAAAGGTGTAGAAAATCCTGTGTTTTTTAACAAATCAAAGAGGAGGATATAGTTTTCCCCCAGGACTTATTCCAAGTACTCCACCCATAAGTTGTCAGCTTTCTCAACACTTTGTATATGTTCCTATTGATGTCTCTGTGTGACTTGTGTGTCTGCATTTGTGCACTGCTTCCAATTGCTTCTCTCACTCTCAAAGATATCTTCTCAAACACCACTGGTTCTTCTGCATTTCCATTCATATTTCAGTCAAACCCACTCACCCACACAGCTTAGATTCCTAACTGGCCTTGCATATGTCATGTATTTTGGGTGATGGTTCATATTATTTCAGCCATATATTCCTGAAAAGTGCTTAGCTCCTTTTATAGATTTATCCAAAACATACCACTGCTTTTATGGTTCAATTAGACTTAATTTCAGAGGAAGCTGTCTCAGCTCTGCCCACATCTTGATGGAATCCTTGATAATGGGGTTCTTTATGACTCACCAAGAGCTCAAATGGTAATCGTACCAGGATTGTCTTGAGCTTCATCTCAGCTGACTTCAGACCTGAGTACCATGTAGATGTTCACATCTGAACTTGTCACCCTTGACAGCTATTGGAAAGAAGTAAGTTCTTTTGGAGTTTGAAACAGCTCGTTTATGTTAACTGTCTTCTTAAAGCTGAGGTAAGTCACTCTACTGATTACACTGATTAGGAGATTACTTTGATTACCAGTAGACTGCTTACTCAGTGGACTAGCTTAGAGCTAGACGTCTATACTTGGTCAGAGAAACCCCACTTACATCACTTCTACACCAGGAGATACTGATGCGGCCTTCCAAGTCCCTTTACAGTTTTTCCTCCTTTGTGCTTTTCCTTTCAACTATTTCTCAGATATCTCCAAGAAACAGCTTTTGCTTTTAAATAATAATAGGTTGTCTGGGACACACCTTGATAGTTTTATCCTTACTAGGAATGTATTGTTACTACAGTTTTTTCAACTTCCTTTTGGCAGCACGTATACTTATTTGATAGGTGCTCAGTGGAGATTGACTGGACAATGCTGAGTTTGCTATGAGATCTATTTCTTGACTTCCTACTCACCACTTCATTTATTCAGGTCAACATTGGACAGTAATACACTCTGAATTTCATCAGTATTGATTTTTAGCCCCTAATTTCTCCTATCCCTCTGGGACAGTATCAACTCCCCCTTTTTAAAAGCTTTTGCATGTGTTATAAGCCATTGAGCCTTTTTAACTCATTAGAGGTTATGACCACTTTTTCCTCAGAAAGAGGTGTCTGGACAGTTTCTGCATCAACCAAGTGGTTCAAATTGCTGACTCCTGTAAGGAGAACCACAGTCCCTGCAGATCCATGCAGTGTGCATGATATAAATGAAGATCATTAGCTCATACCTAGCCAAAAAGAATGCTGAGACACACTACAGCTTTAATGACTTCTGTATGCTATCATAGTGAAAGTCAGATGCTGATTCCAGTCCCTTTCGTGCTGTTCTACAAAGGTACACAGCTAAACTCCTGTTTTGTTTGAAAAGCTTCAGAATTGCAGAGTCCCGACATAAATTTCCTCTTATGCCTGGGATGCTGCAACTAGTGAAGAATTAATTAGTCAGAAGTTCTGTTACCGTCAGGCCTCTGGGCTCCTTGCTTTGTGGTATCTTCAGCCATCTCAAACACTGCCTAGTCCTAACACTTAGCACTGACTGATAGGCTTCTCCATCAGCAGCCATGTGCCTCACTGCTGCTCTCAGTGGTACTGTAGCCAGTTGGATCTACTGGGAAGAAACTTCTTTGCTGTACAACCATTGCATAGCCTGCAGTTGTTTTCTATTTTCTCTGTGCCCTCCGCTGAATAAAATTCTTCCTTTAGGTTAAAAAGGGATTTCCCAGTCTCAAAATGTGCAACAGTTCAATAACCACAGCTCTTTCTTTAACTGATACCTGTAGTTATCACCTGCTGTTTCTCCATGCTCCTTGTCGATTCTGTGTCCCATCTTTTAACTTCCAGACTAATACCATCTGCTATCATCATTTTGTTATTCAAAGATGATACTCAATTCCACATGCCGAACCACTTTTCATCTCACGTATCACAATGCTCTTGTCTGGAATCTTTTAACTGAACAGGGGATCATTCCAGCTGCCCCAATGGATAAGCCATAAACATCCGTCCTTCTGTAAACTACATGAAAGGAGAAAATAAAACTTTTGAGGATATGTGTTTCTTTGCCATCGTATTCCTCATGGTTCCACTTCGGATTGCACTTGCAATCAGAACATGGCACATAATCTGTCCTATCCTCAAACTTTCCCTCATACAAATGACAGTGAACATACTTTAAGGATATAAGCACCTCTAAAGGTCTGGATTTTGCTGAGTGGCTTAAGTTCTTTCCATACTACTGTGATCATCATCCAAATCTGGGGTGTTTCTGTGTCAATACTGCCATGGAATCGTAAGCTCCAGGATTTGTATCCAGTACGAGTGAAAACAGTTTTGAAAGTGTTTTGAAAAGGGACAGGCGAAGGGAGAAGAACTTCTATTTCCAACACTGAAAATTAAGAAGTCTTACTCTTTTGTTAACTTATATAGCTTTTCAGCTCAAATAATTTCGCAGTATTGGTCAGTGCATAAATAAATGTCTCTGATGTTCTAGAGAAGTAAATGGCTGTAGAGTCGACAGCTCTGGAGAGCTGCAAGTTTCCCGTCTTCATCAGAAACTCCCCCAGTCACAGACTGTGCGGGCAAGGTAAAAGACCTCTTTTGGAAACAACTCACTCTCCACTAGGCATTCCTCCTCCTGTTCTGCAGAACACAACATCTGTATTTGTGCTAGGAACAATGCTGTTAAAAATGTTAAAAATGTTTCTTGCAAACCCAGGTCATTTACTTTAAGTATAGCAGAAGAATCAGTGGAGACCAGGAGAAAGAAATACTATGGACTGTTTTTTCCACTAGCTACTTCACCCAGCCAAAGACCCCTTGCTCTGAGTTGCTTCCAAAGCTTTTTGGAGGTTAGTGTACTTTCCCCCCCATCCTCTGGACCCACTTGACACTATCTACTTCTAACAGCTAAGGTGAAAAACAAGTACTACAGCATTAAGGGTATTATTTTTTCACTGTCATAAACAATAAATACTTTTAAGATAAAACTATTAATTTTCGATTATAATAGCCATACAATAATAGCCACGCTGTCATTTTGGAATCATAGCTGAGGGATAAAGCCCAAGAACTAGCTGAAGGCACATCTCTGTCTCTACATATTTCTTCAAAACTTATTTCTTTTTTCCTGCTGGTGAACAATGAACGAGCTGTTTACATGGCAGGTTTCCATGGTAACAATCTTGCATGGGGCCCACATGGTACAACTTATATCTTTGTTAAATCAAAAAATATCTCCTGTTTCCTAAGCAGAAACTCCCTACTCTCGTTATTCCTCTGTTAAATCCACAACATGACCTCAGAACACAATCCGCATGGACTTGCATGTGGTTGTTTTCCCTCTTTTTTTTGCATCAGTTTTCTCCTGTTTCTGTGCTTACTAGATTAATTGCTCATGTTTTGTAATGCTAGTTTGCTTTAGGTTTTTTTCTTTTTATCATCTGTTCTTTGTCACTCAGGCTCAGCAAATGATGAAAACTCTGATTCTGTTTCAAATCAATCTGAACTTTAAAAGCAAAAATGTACTGAGTCTTCAAATAATATGCAGTCATTCCATTTTTTTTGTTATTTTTTAACTCTTTACTGGAAAGCTACTACAAGATGCTGATGTCGTTACGATAGTTGCCCTGGAGAGCAGAACAACTTGCTGACTGCAAACCAATTCTCCACAAATCAGCTCTTCCATGTTGATCACAAATTTAAAGGATATCGTCACAGACTATCTGTAGAACAAGTCTGCCTTGCATTCACTGCAGAAATATCAAAATCCAATGCAATGGTTAATTTATCTGCTCTTTTAGCTGTTCTAATTCACGTTTACATTTTACAGACTCCATTTTCAGGTTCAGTTTTTCCAGTTTTGCAGTGGACAACTTCTATGTGCATTTTAGAACACTTTTAAGTTTTATTTTCAAATCTCCTCCATTTTTTTAGCATATCTCATTCAGTAACTAATTGATGGCAAGATCTGAATATTTCATAGAACCAGTTATACATTTTACTAGACCAATTTCAACTACTGCTACTCATCTGACAGATACAAAAACTCGAGGCCCTGCTTGTACCTCCCAGGTTTGACTTTCAGTCAGGAGCAATTTATTGAACTATAGTGGGAATTTTTAATATGTATTAGTATGTCCTGGCTGCAGTCATCTTTCAGGACAATAATATTTAACTGAATTATTTCTTAATCTTGGTACTTAGGTGAATTTTTCCTGTTTTATAAATCATAATTTTTTTTCTACTTACAAACGAATACAGTTTTTAAAATCAGAATCTCTTTTTCCATTGTCTTCTAAATGTAGAATTGTTCTCCTAGAATTTCAGACAAGCAAATTCTGTTGCTGCTGTATCATTTTCTGACTCCTGTCAATAAGAAAATATTCCATTTCTCTGGCAAATCTTACAGACCCCCAGAGTGTTTCAGCTTCTTTGCTTTCCCTTGATGGCAAAACCCAATCACTATAAGGCTCTGTGGTATCTGTGTGTTGTAAGAATGCAAGTGTCCTTGGGTGTCTCTATCTTCTTCCTCTCTGTAGCTCTTAGTATCCAGCCCACTCAGACTAATGGCTGTTCCAGACACAGACATATCATGGCCTTATAGCAGATCTGAACAGTTGTGGCCGAGTATAAATTCTGAAACTCTGTCAGAGCCAGGCTACCTAGAAAGACTACCAGAAGTCCTCCTTTCTGCTGCTTTTCCTCACCATACCTATAGAGTACAATGTAGTCGGCTTCCCTGGGATTTTCTATTATTTGAGCTGGGAAAATGTAAGTCAGCAGGATGCACAAAGTAAAAAAATCATAAACATCAACAGTCTCCTGACAGGTTCATTTTTACGTCCAGGCGTTTACTTTACTTCCACAATAATCTATGTTTCTGCCTACTTGCACATGATGATTCTTCTGCTCAAGTCCTTGCTGAAGGTTATTTTTGTTAGCTACTTCCAAGTTTATCCAAGCTTTTCTGGCATCCCCTGTTTCATGGAAGGCCTTCTGTCCAGGTTTTCAGCAGTCAGGTTGGTTGTCATTCACTGACGACTTGCCAGGTTCATCCCATTTCCAGATGGGGAACACTGCAACCAGACTTCTCACTCCATCTGGACTTTTTCAACTTGCTGTCCCGACATGGATGCAATTTTTGCTTTCAGATCATCTTTCATTCCTACTTGTGAAACCTTTAGGGTTTTTTTTCTTCTTTAGTGAAGGGTCTCTCTCTTTTATATCTCATTTTAATTCTCTGTGCTTTCATGCTAGCCTTTATTTTAACTGTAGCCTCCTTTGGTTTATGAGACCATCTCCATTATTTGCTCTGTCTCATCTTAATAAAGTTAAGTAGCTCAGCATTTCTTTCTTTGGAAAATGAGTTTTGCTCTGACATTTCTGCCAATCCATCTGACCAGCTGAAAGCTGTTTCCATTAATAGTGGAGCTCATGATATGCATTTCTGACAAAGCTGACTATCCTGAAGGGGCAAACGCAGAGATATGGAACTGGAATAGACTACCTCAGTCGTTGGGATTTGCCAACTGCATCACAGAAATTCATCAAGTTCCCTCTCCAAGTCATTTATATTTCTTGCCTGCACTGGTCCTACTGTAGGCTGCTTCAGAATCCCACTATTCATTTTCTAACTTCCTGTCAAAAGTTATTTAAGTTATTTAAAGTTATGTAAGTTAGTTTAACTAGTTCTCATGCCATCATTGTTTTTCTAACGTGTTCTCCCTCTCAGGGTCCTTGTTCATGTTTTTAGATATGAACTGTATCTACCATTATGATTAATTTTATTAAATTAGTAGATTCTTCTTGCCTCACAGAAGTGTCCCCTGTTCCCTAATCATTAGACAGAAATGGCTGCTCTTGTCCAAAATCATCTCTCAACCATAGAGAAAGTAAACAGCTTATTAGTATTTTGATGAACTAATTTGTGTTGTGGTACCAGCATTTTATTATTTCTTATGAAATATCCTATCTACAACAGTCCAAATTTCCATTTGCTCTTTTCATTCATCTAAATGGTGACTCCTAGGCTGCATGAGACCTCTGCAGCTTGCTAACAAGTTACTTGTAAGACCCCAAAACTGAGAAATTTAACTCTTAGCTCAGTAATTCTTTTAGCGTAACTTATCTTTGTCCAGATTTATTCACCTAAATGTTGAAGATGGGAAGTCTAGAGAAATCTAGTTGAATTCGTTGGTGCCCTATAATTTACTGCAATCTGGAAAATCTAGGGCTTCTGCTATTTATCAAATGATATATATTACCACATTTTGCAAGGATGAATGTGTACAAAAATATGTAACTGACTTCTTTAATGCAACTACAAGGCCTTGACCATCTGCTACCCATCAACATATAATAACAAAGAATAGAATGAAGTTAAATTAAGAGTGGGAAACTGAAGGCTGGACATCAAGGAAACTCTCTGAGAAAGTTTATATAGAGGTTTTGGAACAGGTTCCCATGGGAAGTGATGGAATCCATATTTCTTGGCACATTTGAAATTAATATGGGTAAAACATTAGAATAGAAATGATGTAACAGAACAATCTTGCTTGTTTCAGGAAAGGACTAGATGATTTCTCAGCTCTTCTCATTTTGAGCTCGAGAATTCCATACCAGCAATATTGAACAAGTACTAAATATTGTTATGCTAAAAGAAATTTCCTGGGGTGTCCCTGTACACCTTATTTCAATTAGAAATACCTTCTACAGCAGGACTTTGGCCAGTGCACAGAGAAGATTTACGGTTACTTCCCTGCCACAGCAAAAATGTGACAGTGACTCATATTTATTACATATTAAGCCCTAAGAGCATTTCTGTCAGCACTATACAGACACCTGCCTTCACTCTGGAATAGCAGGAGCTCCAAGGAGAGTACGGTGTTTTGTTTGCTCCTCTTCCTTTGGTTGTCTCACATTCAAGTACCAAACAGGCCCATGCCTGTTTACTCAGTGTGCTCTGATAAGAGCATAACCTGAGGCTGCATTTTAGTGTTTCAGGATGGTTTGAAATTATGTGGGAACAGTTTTGTAAATACACAGGGAGAGACCTTGTCAAACAATCAAATTGTTTTTACAATCCAACCCACTCAATTATCACTGGGAGTAGATGTAAAAACAGACCCACTTAAGTCAACAGAAAAATAGTAAAAGAAGATGTAAATCACTGGGTGGGGGAAATGCACCACATATTTTTACATCTGAAAACAGAAGATAGAAGTACAGTCACACAAAAGCAGCATGCTCTTCTATAATACAGAGAAAATACACAGTAGTAATTTTCTGCCTTCCCTCTCCCCTTCTACAACCTCTTTTTAATAGGTTTTAACCCCCGTTTTTTTAAGCAGATTAAGCACAGTCTGTTCCTTACAAATTCAGTTCTATATCCTACAGTCTGGTCACCAGGTATTTGTTTGAAAACCACAATGCAATACTGTACCATTACTAACAATGTATAGTGTACATTATTACACGAAAGAGAAAGAAAGAGAAGGGAAGAGAAAAGGAGAAGGGAAGGGAAGGAAAGGGAAATGATCCAGATACAAGCTCCAGCACTGGAAATTGCGACATTTCTGAAAACTGCTGAAAGCTGTTTTTTACTCTCCTTCACAAGCATCCTCTGTTGAACATTATCCTTTTATAAAGCACATAGTCAAACTTTGGTCCAACTCGGCAAAAACTTCCTTTGTTCTGATATGAACTGCACCCAAAGCTGTGCCTCTTTTCCTTTTTTGTTCCACCACCACCAGGTACATTTATTCTGCAAGGCTGCACTTGTGCAGCTGCAGGGCTGCAAAACATGCTCAGCTCAGTGTGGACAAACTCTGTCCTCACATACCATATACTCTAATGTTTGCAGCTCTGGAAAGGAGTTTTCTGGCATAGAAAATAGTCTCATGTGGAGCCAATTTGCTTGTTTACTGTGAAATAATTTACTTTCTTTGAAAGATTAAAAGATAGGCTTTTTATGGTTCATGATAAACCTGGGCCTGAATCAGAGCAGAGGGTTGCATTCCCTGCATTCCTCACAGGTCTCAAGGGTGAGTCGTGGTATCAGCTGCCGAGGAACAGCACAGAGCCCTGAACTAGGCCTTGGCACGGAGGGGGTAAAAAATACTTTAAACATTGATACAGATGCCCTTAGAAGTTTTGTTATAGTCAGATACAGTAATAGCCTTAAATGAACCAGTAGCTGGTTCATTTAACATCTTCAAAACAGTGTAAGTCAGTATGAGCTGTGAGGTTTTGAAAAACATTTCCGCCTTTGAGTTAGTTATTTGGGTCCTCAGTTGAACACTTCAGATGTGGTTTCATAACTGACTCCAACAAATCTAAGACTGTGGTGTCTGGGGAGTGGATGACCCCATCTTTCTGCTCACCCTCCTCTGTGTGTGCTTTCAGTCACGTGGCTGTGCAGTGATTTGCATCCACTAATCCACCTGAAAATTAACAACTACCTTTACAGGCCTCATTTTCAGTCAGATTGCAAGGGAGTAACCAGTACTGCCAATGTAAGGGAAGTGATGGGAGTGCGTAATCAAAAGCAAGACCATCCCTTCAGGAGCAGTAGAAATGTTACATCTACTTATCCCAACTGTGAAACAGCACCCATAGATTATCTCTAGGATGTGCCTCTAAGAATAACGACCTTGCCATAAATCCTCTGTCTCTTTATAGAGCAGCTAGTACTGCTCTTCCAGACAAGCCTTAAAGACTTTAAAGTTTCTTAAAATGGCCAACAAAAATTAATAGTTGGTTTTGAAAATGATCTTATAAGATCATATTGCAGATGAATGTAAGAAACTTCTAATTTCCTATTTCTGTCCACATATACTTCCATACTGCCCTTTGATTAATACTGTGGCAGAGAACAACCTGTTTTGTTATTATTTTCATATAATTCTGAGCCCTCTAAGGGAACATCTGATTTAAGTGACATAATCGTAAATATATATTAAAATGTTTTTAGTCAGCTGCAGACTTTACTGTCAATGTACCAATAATGATTTGAGTTCCTAAGATGACTCCAGAGATAAATGACTCATTTTATGTGATGGAAATAACTTTCCTACAGGGTGTTGGAAAGATGCAATCAAGATCCTTCCAGATGTTAAAATATCAGAAAAAGTAATTTTTTTTCACCGAGTCAAATACATGGACTTGTTATGCAGAACTATGTATTAGGAGGGAAGACAGACTTTCTTTCAATAAGCCAATAATTTTAATCATACTGCATTCCTAAATAGCCACAAACTCTCAGCAGCAGAACTGACAAGCTCAAAAACACATATTTTGATCCAGTGGATGTCTGTCTGTGACTCATTTTCCTTTTCAGGGGTATTTGGGTGGACTGGTTTTCAAGGACATTTGGGTGGACTGGAAAAATGCACCATAATTAAAGAATTGGAGATGAGGGCCTAAATCTCAGGTGATGTTCTTCCTCACAACAGCAAAGGCTCAGTGCATACCAAAACAATGTCACTTCCTCCTATCAGAGGGAGGAAGAGTTATGCTCTTATCAAATCACGCATGAAGTAAAATCAAGTGCCACCATACTGATATCATTAGGACACTCTTTAACACAGCCCATATTTTGACTTAGTTTAACCAGTGGCAGGTGGTTGCTTAATTTCCACAGGTCTCCTCCTATGTTAGATGATAACTGTGAACTTTAAACAGATTGTCCAATCAGGCCCATTTAGGGACAGTCAACGTATCTCAGGTTAAAGATGCACTGCAAGACACTCCTGGTCTTCTGGAACATATCCAACATAGGAATGGGCTCTGCAGGGTGCGTATTACACGCAAACAAATATTTTTTGTGGATACTGGGAAGCTCAGTATCAGGAAGAGGTAGCCATAAAAAAAAGGGAAAAAAGAGACAAAACCAAGGCAAAGCAAAAGAAGTTCTTTGCATCGGCTCTTATCAATCATATTGGCTCAGACAAGAGTTAACATTTACATTATTTACTAAAAGGTGGCATTTATTAGAAAAACTACAATGAAATAGTGGGAAAAACCCAGGGACGTACTCATTCCTCTTTGAAAGCATCTCTTTCTATCTTCTTTTGTTGTTGTTTTTGTTGCTGTAACTAATTTATATATTTATGTTTGCAAAGTAAGCCAGTTAGCAAAAATTATTTTTATGCTCCCTTGCTACTATAACAACAAAATGAAATCCAAGTTCCTGCATGATGTGACATGTAAACCATTTGAGCTGAAGTGACTGCCAGAAATGGATGGAAAGTTTTTATCCTGAAGAAACACTCAGGCAAAATGCTAGCATAACATAAAATTATTTACTGATAGCAACTGCAGGATTTTTCGTGTCTTCTCTTTTTAAAAATCTGTTTAGCCAGGTCTAGTATTCAACACTTTAAAGCATCAGCAGAGAAAGTAATGCATTTTCCCATCTAATGTTGGGTAAATCTGAAAACAATTGTGGTGTTTTTTTTTTTTTTTAAAGGAAGACATAAATCAATTTTGCTGGGATTTCATGAGGGGAAAAACCCTCAGTTGCACAGACACCTAAGGTAAAGCATACACGTTTTCAGAGAAAGTATTGTAAGTGTGTTACAAATGCTTAACATTTTGCCAGTTTCACTCAAGGTCCTGATGCAGGCCAGGTTTTAAAAGCTGGACAGTCTCAGCTCCACCTAGATGCTGTGATCACAACTCTGTGTACTTATCTCACTTAACTTTCTTGTATGCAATGATTCAGCTTCATTTCCTTTCTTTAAGGCCGTTAGAAGTCAACAGAAATAGACAAATGGATTACTTCTTTTTTATAATACAACTTCAGATTTTCCAGACACTCACTTGCTCGTATGCTCAGAGAAAGTTAGAACTAAGTGCCTATTTTTTTGCACCAGGAAAAAGCTGACAGTTCATTAGCTTTTGCTATCAAGCTATAAAATTACAGTTACATCAATCCACCTCCTCTGTCCTGCCGAGCTTCTCTGTTACCACAAAGCCTATTCAAAATTTCCCCAAGGGCCAAGACCAACACTTGAAAAATAGTGTAACTTTGTATGAAACCAAAAGCATGCCTTATTACCCACCACCTGAGATACCCCCGTCTGACCTCATTCTTTCTAGTTGCTGTTATTTCAGACCTGTATCAGTTCTCAGCCTGCACACAACTGGGAGCAGTGATCTCCACCCTGCCACCCCAAGCCTGGGTAACATTAGTTTGAATCTTTTATTCATTCACTGATAGAAATATCAAGAGGTTTCTTTAAATGACAGTAATATGCCTGGATGATCAGTCTGCCAGAAGGATTCTTTAGCATTGTGTGAATAACTGGCTGTTAGAGAGAGACTGCTTTGAAGTTACCATTTGCAGCACCCAGAGCACTTGGGCTGGATCAGTTTTTACTGGATTACTTTCATGGCAAGCTCTTTTTTCCCAACTGAAGAGTTTCTTTGTGAGCAATGAATGAGGATGCATCTTGGGAATGATCTGATACTTCAAAAGATGATTCTTGTAGTCTATCTTGCAGTAAGCTTCTCTTCTGAAGGAAACGCTGCAGAGCCCTTGTATTGATCATAATTATAGCACATGCAACGGGCCTTTTATCACCGGGCTGTCTGCACTATCACTTTTCAATATACTCTGAAGCAAATCCTTGCAAGATAGGATTTTATTAACTGGTATATTTGTAGATATGTCTTTTATAATGTTATGGGTTTTTTTCTGCGAACACTTCAAAACAAAGCTGGTCTTGCTGTAGTCAATTAAAAGTTTACTCACTGAATAACTACAATTTACACTATTTTAGGAATGGTAAAATCAAGAATGTCTTAAAGTTTAAAAATCAGAAATTTGGGA
The DNA here is from genome assembly GCF_003031625.1 of Empidonax traillii. Taxonomy (NCBI): domain Eukaryota; kingdom Metazoa; phylum Chordata; class Aves; order Passeriformes; family Tyrannidae; genus Empidonax; species Empidonax traillii. The sequence continues at coordinate 929,060 of NW_020955577.1, forward strand.
GTTTTGGTTTGTTGGATTTTTTTTAGTTTTGATTTCTGTATTGAGTTTCATCAGAGGTGAAAAAAAAAAAAAGAATTTGCACACTCAAATAACTAGACAAAGGTAAAAGTTAAAATCAGAAAAGAAAAACTGATGGCTAATACACAGTCAGTAGAAGTTTCTGACCAGCACTCAGTCTGCAGAAACACTGAAGACTGACATTTAAAACCACACCACATTTATCACATTCTAAGCAACACTCCCCTATAGGTTTCTACATACCCAGACAAAAGTTTATTTTGAAGGTGCTAAACACTTCATGTGTTAAAACCAATGAATTTTTAACTTAAAGCCATGGCAAATGGTTTTTGGTTATTTTTTTTAAAGAAGAAAATAATGATACACTAAGTTCTAGATGTGAAAGCCATTACTCATGCCTATGCCCAGATACTTGATTTATCCTTTGTCACTGAATGATTCAATTATTTTAGCACAGCTGCAATGACACTGGAATGCTTATGTGAACACAGCACAAACTTTCATGTAGATAACCCTGTCTGAACAACTCTTGTTCAAAGCAATGTCAAGGGCACTAGCTAATGGGTCTTAAAAAATGATTTCTAGTATGCAAGTATTGGATTTAAGCACACATACATCCTTTGGAAAGTAATCCTGGCAATGTTCTCTTACAAGCAGGTCTTTTGCCATGGTAGATGTACTCTATTTCTTTTTGATCTTCCATCCCATGAAGGCTACGTGATCATGGGCAAACTCCCGCTCAGTTCTGTAGATATTTTTTTCCTTATTTTATGGAGAACTCTTCAAAAACATCCTGCTGGAAAACTTACAGTATTCTGCAATTTAAGCTTAAGTAATTTTATGAATCAATTGAAGCTGCTACTGGTAACTGGGAAACAAAAAATTACAGCAATTCAGGAAGAACTTTTCTCTCCTTTTCTTCAAAGCTCTGTTTTGAGGTACTACGTCTTCATTGATCTCAGTAGACAGATTCTTTCAGCTTTGGATCTCAGTAGACAGATTCTTTCAGCTTTGGATTAGACTAAATCCTACAGGCAATAAAAAAACCTAGTCCCAAAACACAGGTTTACATATGCTTTATATGACAAGGACTCTTTCCTGCGTTTAGCAAAATGATGATACAATTTTCTGTTGTTTCCTGCCTTCGTTCACACTGAAACTAGGTGTCCATAGTTGCATCATATAACAATGGGAAGACCCCTGCAGTAACTAATAATAAGAATACATTGCTTTTTATCATCATGAGCCAGGCTCACTTCTACAACATGATGTAAAATGCAAAGGTTTCTTTTCTCAGCAGTTCCCCATTTTCTGTTGTTATCGTAAGTGATACCGTCATGGCAGTTGTGATACTCAGGATAGAAAATGGAAGCAAAAAAAAATCATGATCAGGCAACAAACCTAAATGATACCAAACATGCACGAAGCACGGCTGCTCTTTCACATGCTTCAGAGATGCTGTCCCAAGCTAACAGCAGATGACTTGGGGGCAGGGCCAGCAAATATGGAAATGGGGTCAAAAAGCGAGGAGCTGGCAGGGCATCTCCAACATTAACGCAGGAGAGGGCTCGACCTTCTGTGAGTGAGCTCGTGTCTGAGCCAAGGACAACCAGGAGAGCTGCTGGGAGAGGGGCAATAGTGGCAGGGGTCCTAGTGATACTGGGGGTGCTCCTGAATAGCTACCTTAGGAAATAGCTGTGATTTTGGATGCCAGGTCCACTTGAGCTTCCTCCAGTGCAGCCCTATTTGGAATCATTTAGTAACATACAGAAGGAAGCACTGAATCCATATTTACAGAGGTGGAAAATCAGAGCATGACAGTGTGGCATTTTCACAAGTATGTGTGGGGTTTTTTCGGGCAAGATACCTGGAGATCAGGAAGAGCTTTATCTTAAAATAGATACTTCATAAACTTCAACCCTACCTGTCTGACTTAATGTACAAAAGAAGTCAGTATCACTACAGAAGCTTGACTGATCGAGTTTCAGAACACTAGCAGATACCTATCACTAATCAGCCATGATTTAATTTAGAGCCAGTAATCAGTAATTGATTACTTGTACAACGTAACCACAACGACTTCAATCCTGGTTGGAAAGGAGTTGTTTTCAGAGACACAAGCAACTTCAATTGCAGAGATGGTTCACACTGCTAGGTAAAAGAAAAAAAGAAGCCATGAGAACTTACCACTGAGGTAAGAGCCATCTGAAAACTGTAGATTCGTGCAAGGCCAAAGTCAGCTAACTTTATCTGCCCGTTACTGGTTACAAGGATATTTTGAGGTTTCAGGTCCCGATGCACCACACGATGCGAATGCAGAAAATCCAGTCCCCGAAACAGCTGAAGCATCATATCCTACATATAAAGAAGAAATTAATACGCAATTATCAAGAGGAGGTGCCAGGCAGACAAGTAAACTCCCAGTCATAATCTGCAAAACTAATTTACTAAATATTGACTTAAATATGTGCACAGGAGATAATACCAACTAATAATATAAAATGGACAGGATGTTGTTACAACCAACAGACTTGAACAGGTATCCTTAGTGTATTGTTTCTAGCTGAATTGAAGCTGATTGACATAAGTATAAAGATTAGTCAACATACTTAAAAGAAATAGCAAAAGTACATTTGTAAATCCCAGGACAACTTCAAAAGAATGCTGTTCAAGTAAAAAAAAACCACATAGCAACTTTTTACTCTTAACTTTAAACCACACACCCCTTTCCACCTCACTAGTTTATGCTTTGTCCTGCCCCAGTGAAGTGAAATGTTATAACTCATTTCAGCAGGCACAAAGATCTCTTTCAATCAGAAAAACCATTTGAATGACAAACTTCCCAAGATTTAATGTTATAGAGGGAAAAAGTTCACTTGGCAAAACCTGTTGTACAGAATTTACTGAATAGGACAGAAACTATCTTTAGATGAAAGTTTAGCACTAAATTAGTGTGATAATAATAACAGTTCTCGTTTCTCTTTCTGTTTTGTTATAGTGATATAATCTTCCATGACATTTCCACAGCTGAAGAAACTATTTGATCTATACTCATGTTTTCACATTAGTCTTAGTAATGTGAAAAGAATGAGCCAACAGACTCAGAACCAAATACTAGAAATCCCCTGAATTCCAAATTAGAATGATAATGTCAACTTGAGAATTGTATTTGCAAAACAGGCAGTTACAAGAAGATGCTGCAACAAGAAAGAAACAAATCAGATCAAGTTTGTTTTTCATATGCACTTGACTTGAGCTCACGAAACTTCAGTTTTGTGTTTGCTGGTGAATATGCCCTTTCCATAAACCATGCAGCAGGGTGTCTGCCAATCCTGTTATTAGCAACCAAAACGATCTTGGAGAGGGTGTGGCATGAAATATGAGAAAAGGGAAGAAGGAAAAATTGAAGTTGGTTGCTTTTGTTCTTCTCTATGGACTTGGGCATGCTTCAAGTAAACATTCAAGGCACTATTGAAAGGAATTATATCTGAAAATGGGTTTAAAAATAGCTCAAAACATTCAACTTGATAATACTGCTTTAGTTGGATATATTTTTAAGGGATACTTTACAGACATTGCTATATAATTTAATACAAAATTATTATTTCCCTGTAATGTTCCCTGATCATCTTTACAGAAAATATTATAAAATATATAGATATTACAGTTGGAAGCTCTAACCTGACCTCTGATAAAACGTGGCCATCTCTGTATATAGCCTGCTCATAAATAGATAAGTTTTTATTTGAAGACTCTGATGATGAAGATTCTACAATGGAGTTACGGATGCTGTGACAGCATTTAATTATTATCACCTCTGAAGGATGGTGGTAAACCAAGAACCCCATTTCCTGTTAGCTGATGCCTTTTATTTCCTTTGCTTCCCCAGAAAAAAACTGAGATCTGATAATTTTGATAACTGGTGTAATCCAGACTACATCTTTGAAACAAATATACAAAGTGTATTTAATCCTCTTATATTTATGTTATTTTCTCTGCAGTTCAGAAATTTGTGTAAGAAGTAGGACTACAGCTCTGTGGGTTTCAGTCAGGAGAATCAATCTGCTCACTCCCCATCATTATAACTTATATAAAAATTCAACAGTCTTTGGATCAGTCTTGCAAATGTGAAAAACACAGCAAGAACATTGAAGTGCATGATTATTTTAAGCATGAACTTAATTGTTTAACTGAATTTGGGCCTATTTTTTCTTTTTATTCCAGCTAGACATAATATCAAATTAAAAAATAATTTAAAGAACTGAAAGATTAGTCAGTAGACCTGGCAAGTCCCTTTTTGGTGACATTTATGCACCCTACTCATTTGTCAAGTATGTAAACTCATTCCTGCAGTTACCAAACAGATCAAGAATATTTTTTCCTACAACTGATGCTGGTTTTGTTTCGACCTTCTTCCTCAAGCATAGCAAACACACTTCTGCTCCGTTCATAGCAAGTTGCAAATCATGTCTTCAGTTTCTATATTCAATCTTCTTCCAGGTACAGGTAAAAGAAGAAAATATTTGAAAATGGAAACTGGTATATCTTTCCCTCCCTTTGAAGAACTCAGGAGATGAATATCATTTACAGAAGTTCTTTTCACATAGAAAAAATGAGATGTGCTGCAGAGAAATGTACCAGGAAAGTGTAAATTTAAAAGGTGTTAGAAAGAAGAAGAAAAACTGAGGGGGGAAAAATACTGTATTTTCTCTTCTAGGAAATCCAGAGTTAGTTCATATAGGTTATTCTCTAGTATTCATTTTGGACTGCTGATTATGTTTATTACTTACTATTACAGGTATGAACAGATTTCAGTTTAAAATTATTTTGGAAGAACCACCCAAAGATTCATGTGTGTAAAGAAGGGCACTTGGATGTAAAAAGACTATTTGATATTTTTGATTAATTTCTGTCCTGTTTTTAAATTCTCAGCAACTTAGGAAAAGAGCAGCAGCCAAAATCACGACATGGGCTTATTATTACGCATTTTAAATTAGAGAATCCCAAACAGTACAGCTTAGAATTTGATATTTATTTGCACAAATGGATTTTCAATACCAAAGCAAACAAAAGAGAGAGCTTTTAAATTGGTTTTTTATCCATAATGAATGATTAATTTTGTGCTGTACACAAGCCTAGTCAAAAACCATAAGGTCTCACGTTTGAGAAACGACTTCATTCTCTTGGTCAGCCACTTGTAAGAAACATCAGACTCGGTCTGACCTGTGTGCTTTCTTTGACACTGTAACTAACACCAGAAGATACTAACCTTTGCTAGCAAATTGGATAAAGGACGTAAACATGCACAAGCCAGATCACTACCTAATTAAATCAGGATAATTCCACTCATCTGACGGAAATGGATCCATTTTTATTAGTGATGAATAACCAGTATTATCTCAATTACCATGATCTAGAAATAACTGCAAGAGAGTCTTCATGTGCTTCAAGGATTAGTTTTTTCCATTTCTGCTTTTCCCTGAGAAATTTTCTGTGGTAGATAGGCATACTGCAATTCGGAATTACAGATAAAATCAGATTTCAAAAGTTAATTGAAAAGTGATCAATTCTATTCCACAAACAAGAAGTTTCATGCCTTAGGAGATTAATGGAACAAGCTCTAATGAGTCATGATCAAACCTCTACTGACGTCTATGAGATGTTCTTTGGATATTGCATGTTTACAAACACAAGACACAGAATGTGCCTCTTGTTTCAGATTACAGATTTCTGTCATACTCTAGTATTACAAAACCTATGATGGTTGCTGTTGTTCAAGGTGAAGATATGTATGTTATCCCATTGTGGTTATGTTCAGACAATCATGGCTTTACAATTTCTTCCTTTCCAGGCTACATTTTCAATGCAGTCTGTGCACAAATCAAAAATATTTATATGTAACTCGGTTGAAAACAGTTATTTTGGGATGCAACAAACAAACACACTTTCTTTAGAGGCAAATATGTAGCTTTAATTTTTGTAAAAGCCTCATAACGGAAACAGGAGCAAAATTTGCTGTGGAAATAATGCATCTTTGTCTGTTCCACCATATATTGTATCAACAACAATTGCTCAGTCTGATGTTTACTGAATTTATCAGCAGTGAAGTCAGGACCAAATTACGACGAACTTTTCAGGCAATACCATATTATGTCATGAGTCTCAGTAATACACAGAAGTACTTTCTGCATATTCTTCCTGAAGCATCACAGAGGATGGGGCTCTGCCTGGGTGAGGCTGAGCAGCTGCTGCTGCCTTTGCCAAAGGGAGCTTCACAGCGCACATTTCCCCACAGAGGCAGCAGGAGCAGAAAGCCCTGACTTTCTACAGACTTCTGTCTCCACCTTGTCCTATCCCCTCCTGACTCTATGCTTCACTGACCCCTCTTAATCCTCCTCCAGCATCTGATCCATAAATCCCTTCCAAGCCGTTGGCTTTCAAATACCACTCTGATCCTTTAAGAGTCACAGACCTTCTTGACTTTCAAAGAAAATACCTGTGAATTATCTGCAGTAACTTACTACTTCTTTAAGACCAGCCAGATTCTCTGGAGGAGGACTCTACCTGCCTAATCCAAAAGAGGATGGCATGGCTTTGACCAAAACATTTAAGTATCTACTCAAAGAAAAAAGAAACGGTGGATTTGGTTGTGGTGTTGGTGCCTGGGCACCAACAGCTGGGACTGCAGGGGCCTCTGTCAGGGGAGGCCAGGGGCTGCCTCCTGCCAGACACACTCAGCTCCAGCCAGCTCTGACGGATCCACTGCAGCGCACGGCTGGGCCCGTCAGCCAGGACAGTGGTGCTTCTGAGAAAACATAATTAAGAAAGGGCAGAAAAGGCTGGAGGAAAACGGAACAAAAGGAGTGAGAAACAGCACAGGAATGGATAGAGGAGGAGGAAGAGAAGTAAGAGGAGAGACAGGAGTTACTCCACAATGGAGCAGATATCCACACTGCAGCCCATGGAGGACTTGCATTAGAGTAGGAATATTCCTGACCAAACTGCAGCCTGTGGACAGGACCTAGGCTGGAGCTGGACCTAGGCTGAAAGTGCGAGGAGGAAGGAGCAGGAGAGAGAGGCTGCTATGGACTGATCACAATCCCTCACACCCCATTTTCCTGTACTGCTCAGGGTGAGGACAGTCAGAAGTGATGTGTAGCCTGCAAAAAGACAGGGGAAGGTGTTATTTGAACATCTGCCTTTTTTCACCACCATCTGAATTAGCAATTAAATATCTATCTTGACTAGTATCAAACTAAGTTAGTTGATTTTCTCCAAGATGAGTCTATTTTGCCTATGATGTGACTGGTAAGCAATCTCTCTTTTCTCAGACTATGAGCTTTCTTGCTTCTTTTCTTTTCTACTTTCTGTAGCTGAGGTGGGGGAAGTGAGTGAGCTCCTGGGTGGAAGTCGGACTGCTGGGCTAGGCTAACCCACAACTGTGGTAAAGGCATGGATGCTTCATTTTGTCTTGGTAAAGGGGAACACAGTAAGATGCAACCTGAAGGAAAACACCAAAGTAATATGACTTCAGAGGACATGTGCACCCCAAGGTAACATACACTTATGACTGGTTGCTTGTTATGTGAAGCTCAAAAGTTTTACTCAATTGGCTACTACGTGAAGAAAGAAAAACCTTTAACCAGATTGCTCTTTGTTATGGTGATAGGACTTCCTAATACCAAATGAAAGAAACAGAGTACAGAGCCTTGTCAACTATAGCAGACCCTAAATTTATACTAACACATGCTTTGTATGGCTTTTTTTTCTACCTGCCTTTCTTCTTTTTGCTCAATTTCTGTGCTAACATTTTGTAAAGCACAACAGTCCTCTGGAATCTCCTAAGGTTTCCCCTACTTTACTATGGAGTATCTCATGTAGCTGCACAACAACCTGCATCCTTCACCCTGAGTTTCTATCTATCTGTAACTCATTTTTCTCTTTTTGCTGAGCAGAATGCAATGTCCCTGTTTTGGGTGGCAGGTGTTGGGATACTCATCCTGAACATTTCCTGTAGGAGCATTTGCGTAAAAGGCGACCACAAGCATAAACAAAGGAGATGAGTTTTAGACAGCAATGTGTAATGAATCAGTCAAGGTAGTCTGATGAAAAGGCTCACTGCCTCTCATTGAAACAAGACCTTCTCTGAGGAAAAGGGGAGCAGGATGAGGTTTCCTTCATATCCTACAGGATTATACAGAACCCTCAAACATCATAATGCTTTCAATTTAAAGAGTGATTTTAAACATGATGGAATTAAAGTTTAAAGGGTTGTCACATTCCCTGGGGCCTATTTTTGAAGCAGAATAATTACAGCACTTCTATGGTTATGCTTTGTAACAAACAGTCAACATTAATTAATGCCAAAAAAACAATGGCATTCCTGAGGAATTACACAGTACAGATACATGAATAGCAAAAGACATGATTAATGTTGTTACACTGAATCCCAAAGGCATTAGCAATAATGTAGTGATTCCCTGTTAAATGCGGGGATTTTCTTTTTTAACCCTTGTCCTCACACTGTGCTGGGAACCCATCACACCAGCCTATCTAGAATGCCATGATGGTGGGGGCAGACATGCAATCTGCCACTGTCTGTGGAGCTGCAGGATGCTCCTCTCCATGCAGTTGTCTGGGTGCAGTGGCTGGGACACAGTAAGAGGCAGACAGATCCCTGCCCTTGTGCCCTGTTCCTTCTCTTAGGAGAAAGCTATTCTGCTCAGTCTCCCTGCAGGGCATTCAGAAAGGGGAGGAGGAGGTTGTGCTCCCTGCCTTCTCCTAACCACACTATAGCTTCTCAGGACTCACCCATGATCCAACTCAATATACAGGATATAGAGCTCTTAATTTTCCTTACATTGGGTAACAGTTTCTCAGAGTAGTTCTATTGCTTTCCATGGAAGTATTCACAGGGTTAAGGGTCATTCCTCATAAGAGAAGACTGCTGTGATATTCCTTGCAATGAACTACAGAGTACCAAGACAATGTGAATTTCACAGCGTGTTCAATTTAAATATGTTCATTATTTTGAGAAGAGAACAATACATTCAAATGATCCTCTCAGCCATATTAATCAACCTTACTAAACAAGATAAATTGTTCATTTTCTGTTCATAGAGTAAAATGCTGTGCAGAGCAAAATACAGCCAATTCACTTAGTGTATTATTAATATCTGCCAAGCACACGCAAGGAATTGGTGTAATATTTGTCGGTGTTTTGTATGTTGATACCCTAAACAATCTATTGGAAAATAATTAACAATTATGCATATTTTTAAATATGAAGTAAAATAATGGTGCAATTATCTCTGAATTGTAAAATTATTTTAATCATATCAAAGATATTTTAATACATTCAGAGTAGATTAAAAGATATTTTAAAATATATTCTGATAAAAATATTCTGATGAACAGTCTTCAATTTATTTTAAAGTACTTTTTTAAGAAAGAAAGCACAGATTATGCAAGGGATTCTGGATTATCCAATTGTCAGGATGAAGAACCCTATGGACATGCACACTCACAAAAGTATGCATGTATGTATACAAGCATTTTAATGTTTTGAATAATCCCATTACAGGCAATGTTGTCTATGGTAGTCTACCACAATAAACACTGAAACAAATACAGCTGAATTGTCTTGTTTTGTATTCTGTTGGTTTTCTGGGGTTTTGTTTTGTTTTTTAAAATTACTAGAACTGTTTGTGTAGCAATTTAAAAGATACAATACCTCAATGGGTAGAGACTCTAAAACACTGTTTTGAAGACTATTTTGGATGCTATTGGAAATAGCATGGTAATCATGATTAGAAAGTCCTTTAACTTACTGTGAAATACAATAATCAGTCAATTAGTTCATAGCTAGACAAGTAAAACTAGCAAGTGTCACTATTATGCAGAGACCTGCCTGTGTATCATGAACATTATATGTCAGTCCCAGGCAAAAGTACCACAACTGTGCACAAGATTTAGGAAAAATGCAAAATTTTAACTAAATTACAGAGGTCCATGAAAAAAAAGGCTTTGAAAAACTCTGAAGCTTAACAATACTATGGCATTGCCATAAGCTTATTACTGAATTTTATGTGTATATATATATATATATATATGTATGTATGTATGTATGTCAACCCTATCTTTCAGTATACTGAGGCACTATTTTCCTTCATGGTCGTACTCCTGTGTGTAGACTGAATTCAATTCATAGCCACTACAGCAGGTTTAACATGTTCTGGTCCCCTTGTCAACTGTCCCTTCTGAGTTAGAAGAGAACCACTGAATTTGTACTGCTGCAGAAGAACCGGAACAAGCATATTTTGAAGTGCTCCAAACACTCTTCAAACACCAGAGCTCACCAGCAGCAAAGGCAACCTAATTAAGACTAGATTAAGACAACAGATGAACCCGATTGTGTTTATGGAACTGCTCTGAGGAACCTTCTGTATGCCCTCCTTAGGGGGACCTGGATTAGCGTTTTAGGGGTCATTAAAAGTTTCAGCCTGTGATATCACTACCTTAACAGTGGTATAACACTGATTTCCACACTGATCTCAGTACCTGTGAACCAAAGACCAAATATTACATGTCTACTTAACATCTACGGGACAGCTACGTATACGTGCCTGAGCACACACATGGATGCATTCTCTTTAAGTATATATAAGTCTTTCCACATCAATTTCTAATTTTATAGTTCAACACCTGTCAAATCATTTTGCAGTATAGATCTTTCAAGTTTTACTTTTTCCTCTGCTATTTTTCATATTTGATGAGAAGAATATGCATGAAAGGAAACCAATACAATTATTGTCCTATTTAATTATGTTCAGTCAGTCAGTGTACCAAAAATTCCTATCAAAGTGGAATTACCAGACATGCAAATGAAACATGCAGTATTTCCTATCTGGCTACTGATGTTTTTAAGAGAAAATACATGCAAATTCAGTGAGAACAGAGGGGAAACTTGTTTTAACCATCTGACAGAAATCGGCAAATGTGGCACCGTCAGCAAGACCTCTCCTGTACGTGAAAATTTAATAGTAGGTAAATGTGACTTTGTGATTAATAGTCTTTTTCACTACTCAAACCTTTCCACTCTTTGTGCTCTGTAGAAAAACCAACAGAAGGCACAGCTCTTAAAAGAATTTATGGGTCTGAGAAGAGATAAACAAAAAACCCATATTTTTTTCCTGTATCTCTGGATGGTATCATCACAGTTTTGTACATCCCCAAATACTTTCTGGGAAACTTCCTTTCTTTTAACACAAGCTTGACAGCAGTTTCTCACAGAGCTTCGTGGTTTGACAAGTTGTTACACGCTCAGTTCTTTTATTCCTCATACCATCTAAAAATGAGATGAGGACTAAAATGAACCAAGAAATCCCCCAAACCCTTTATTGCTTCACCCAATTGGTAAGTTCCATACAAATGACTTGAAATAGCACCTGTGATTCATATGCATTGGCTCCAAAGCCCCTTCTAGCACATGTCTAGAGACTGACACCAGCCCAAATGTGGTATCTAAGTATCACAGCAGGTCAAGCTGGATAGCTGGGGCAGAGCTGCAGTTTGAATTCTAGAAGACACTTTTCATATAACTCCAGCATCTTTAGTAATCATGTTTCTCAACAGGACAAGTCGCAGTCTTCCTCTGACTGCTGTTCTGAGCCTCTTCTGAGGTAAAATCCAGACTTAAACTTGACTAACTCCATCTGTTCTGGAGCACTGTGCATACACCCCTATCTCTATCACCTCAGTAGAGCTTAGTACTTTCAGTTTATAAAAAATATTTTTAATTGCTCCTAATAGTATACATTTCCTTCTCTCATTGTGGGACACCATTACCACTTCCTCTTCACAGTCTTTCTTTCTGCATTCCCCATCTATATTTTGTGACCTCCTAAGCTTCTAATCACTTGTTGCAATCCTTGTGGAAGCTCTCCTGATGTAATCAGATAAATCAGTCCACCCAGAAAATCCACAAAGCTGGACGTGACTCCCCTTAACTATTTCAGTATTCTTTTGAGAGGAGTTCACAGAAATCACTATCTCGCTCCCTGCCAGAATCTACAAACTACAGTGAATTATCAATCACTGATGAGTGGATTCTCCTCCAGTGCCTCTCACACCACTCCTTACAAGGAATGGCATCAACAGACCAACCCCCTTCCCTAAGGAAGAATGCTGCTCAAGCAGCACTATAGCTCTTCACCAGCACCTTCCTGACACTGCTGGTCATAATACCTCTCTAATTTACTCAAACTCCATGAAGGGTTAAAATATGGCATATGTTGACAGACAACACTCCTTGCTAACAGGAAAGACACGTTGCTGTGGGGCCCAGATCTCGGCCTCTCCTTCCCTGCAGCTGTCTGTGGATAGCAGCTAATTGTATCCACTTGTTTAACCTCGGGGATAACGTCTGGAGGGGACCAAGTGCCACAGGCGTACTTTTTTTTTTTTTTTAACGGTCATTTCCTCTCTGGTGTAACTTGCATGACAGCATGTGACAAGCAGAAATTAATGGGGACACTGCTGTGCCAATACCTCTTGAATTGCTTTGACACTGGCTGCGGGCTGCCTGCTTGGCCACCCAGCCAAGACCTCACATGAAATGTGGCAAGGGGCCCACGGCTCTATTCACTAACAAGCCAGCTGGTCAGTGATTAGAAAGCTGAAACAATGCTGTGCACATACATCAAGAAAAATGCTTTACAAACAGCTTCGGACTTAGGAGGTAAAGTCTCCCAGAAGAGTAAATCTGTAAATTTATCTCAGGGACTCCTAACTTAAGGTAACATTAGAGATAACATGGAAGGCCCAGGAAGATGACTGCCCTACTCTGTCACCTAAGCAAAAGAAGGGCTAACCTGAGAACAAAGACTAACATCTTGATGTGCTCAAAATCACGTGCAAACAGCTTAGACCACATGGATTCTGGTCCAGAGTAGCATTCAAATTATGTAAATACATAGAGATTTATGACAGACTACTTTTCCTAATGGTCTATCAACACCTTGGCAACATTACTGACATTTCTACAGAAATTCTCATTGGAGTTGTCTGCTCTGTTTTGTTTATACACTGATACATAACAACAAAGGATGAGACTTCAGAAGTATCCCAGGGGATCTGGATGATCAGATCTCATACACCCAAGGCAGCTTTGTATCTTTCAGCCCAGACTTTTCTGAAAACTGTCAAATCCTTGGCTAGACACAAAAGGCTCAAGAAGATTGTTCCTTTAATTTCTCTCTTCATTTGCTTTTTTAAATAGTAGCCACTAAAAATGCACGGGCTCTTGATGAAACACCTGCATGGCAACAAGAGAGTAAGTTACATTTTTTTTTTAAACAGAGAAAAAAGGGATCCTAGAGATCAAAAACACAACCACCATTTGAAATCAATATGACTTGGGTATCTAATTTCTATGGTTTCTTCGCAATTGTAAACTCATTCTAGTAATTTTTTTTTTAATGGAAAACTTTTTCAAACATTATAATACAGACTTGACCAATTTCTTGATATATAAGCAAATGTATTTTGTGGCATATAAGGTAAACAAAGGCTCAAGGCCCTGTAAGAGAGGCTAGACAGCAGAGTCACTTTTTTGAATTAGAAACTGGGGTTACTGAAGAGCTTGGACGTAATTTTGAGTGCTTCCATCATGAAAACTTTATTCAGCATAGTCATGAATGACTCTTGTATGCTGAGGAAGAAGATGACTTTGTATTAGGCACAACGGAAGTCCAATGAAATCATGGGGACTCCATCCATCAATTTTCTAAGACCTGAGCTTGTCCCACTGCTTTTTAGTATTTCCATTCTCCTCCCACATTCACTGCAACTAACAGGACCTTCAGAGAGATGTAGCCAACCTTCTATGAGACAAAAATGTCAGCATGACATCAGACATCAACATACTGCCATTCTCTAAAGTTAGACACTCTTTTAATAAATAGTTAACAGCTTTTATTAAAGATGTAAATATAGAGGAAAGTAAGGAGGTAATCTCTTCCTAATCTCTCCAGGGAATACATAACAAATAAAAGTTCAGTTGGGTACTTTTTAAAAGTCACTTTTCAATTTTGGGGGCTTTTCTGGCTTGTAATGTACTTGCACGGCAGAAGAATCGTGATGCTTGTCAGTGCTGCACAACAGCGCAACACTGGGGTCTACTACTACCTGAGCTCTTGTCACAGGAGTGCACTTACCTTTGCTGCCTCTCTTGCTCCACTTTAAAAATTCAGGGATAATGGTTAACTAATTCATGAGTGTTGCAAAGGTTAACTGGTTAATGTTTGTTAAGTACTCTAAAGAACTAGAATTTGCTTCCAGTTATAAAGGCTTAACAACCTTCAAGAAAATCAAGGATATACAGAAGAGAAAAGATTTTTTTAAAAATATAATTTATGGGTAAAAATAAGCTTAAAGAAAGAGCCACGAGGGGACAGTGGCCTACTGGAATCAGCTTGCCCAGGAGCTCCCATCCAATGACTTTACATATAGTTCTGCAATGCTGTTATAGCACTATTTGAGCTGTCAAAATAGCCTTCAGGATAAGAATCTTACCAATGCCTTACTACACCTAAATTAAAACCAGGGAACAAGACAGTTGCTTGTTGGAAGCACTCAGCAGATTGAGTTGTTCTCCATGTTTACAGCAGCAGTTCATTTGCAATTCTGTGAACTTGAATTAAAAAAAATAACAGCTCCTGAACCAACAGCTTTGCAAGGGAAACAGGCAAGCACCTCTTCCTACAGACAAGGCATTGAGAAGAGATTTTGCAAGAGAAATCGGGCGAGTACGCACAAGTCTTTTGTTTTCACTGAAAGCATGAGAAGTTTGCTGGTAGCACTAGACAAGAGGAATGGCTGCCCATTCCATTCCACTTACATTGTCTATCACTTTGTCTTTTCTTATTTCTTTTCTTTTACTTCTCTCTTTCGTCCCTTCATGAGCCCTGTTGCCCTTTCCTGCTCCATCCCCAGTTCTGACTCTTCTCATCACACCTGCACTGCACCCCATTCTGCCTAGCCACTTCTTCCACTACACAGTAGGGCCTGTGGTCCTACTCTACCTCTTTAGGTTGCTGCCTCCCACAGGCCAGGTGACAATGAGCGAAGTAGATCATCATCAGATGTGAGCTACTAGCATGCCTCATCAGCTCATCTCTGGATTTCAGACATAACAAACTGCAGCAGGTAGTGACTGTGATGTTTGCTGTGGCTGCAGTGCTGGAAGATGGTCCCACACATCTGCTGAGTCTCTCCAAAGTGACATGTGTCATAGCCCTTCCAGTGCTGAGCAAGGTGACACTGATTTACATTAGCCCAAACTAGTGTAAACCTTGCCTTGTTTTCTTTTGAACACTTGCCTCATCCTAAAAAAAAGAAGGCATCTTCCACTTGCAGCGACACAATGAATAATGAGCCTACTTATTTCCTAATGTTAACAAAATAGGAAATAATCAGGTCTACTCTGGGGGTGAGGGGAAAGGTGTAACGTGAGAGTCGATAGTCTTGAGAGGGACGAAGATGGCCTCCAGTGTTGCACAGGTAGAGGATATTCTCTCCCTTCCTTCATCTCCTCAAATATTAAATGAAACAAACCTTAAGAGATTTTTAATAAAAAGCCAAAGGTACGTTAGAAATTAGTGGGCAAAAAGAGCCAATCAACGGAACAAACTGCTTTCGCGAAGATATGACTTTTGGAAGTAAAGCATCGCAAATGATGCACTTGACAAATGCAGCTTGTGAAAAATGCAATATTGCTTCTCGAAAGGGTAACCTGTGACAAGCAGAAGAGTATGCCACTGGTTATGTAAGCCAACTGGGAAAATATAACTACCTATCTTCTGATGTATCTTCACCGTAACTGTTCATGGAAAACCTATGAGAATAAAAGTAGCTACAATGAAGACAACCTGGACCACATGTCTGTATTTTGCTGAATCAGGCCCAAGAAAGACAAATCTATTGTTTTTCCTCTCAACAACAATGAAATAAATACAAATCATAAAATACATTATCAAACTCTGTGTTATTCCAAAATTACAGTCAATTAAGTAGAAACAAACTGTATCTTCAGAAGGGCACATGAGAGAGGCTAGGGATCACTATCAAAGGACTTCTGTTTTCTTTTGTTTATTAAATAGCAACTGTATTATTGACTGCAGCTTTGCAAGCTAGTGAGCAGCTGGGTGTAACACATTTCCATGCTGTGTAACCTCTCCTTATGCTTCGTTAGATTCCTTATCAGGACCAGAAGAAAAGAAATCTCTCTGCTATGCTTTTCCTGTGGCAAAGGAAAAGACAAGATGATGACTTTCCAGCTCATTTCACTTGTACAACGTTCTCATCAATCACCATGGCGTAGGTCTTTGTTATTTTCATTGAAGGACTGTTCTTAGTTTTCTGTCACAATAAAGCGTGACTCCACTAATTAGCAAATCAAGGTTACCTCTACCATATTTGCAAAAGAACAAAATGTGAACATAAGGCTAAAGCTACTTCTGAAATATTTTCCAAGGCCCCAGCTTCACAGAGATAAACCTAAGTCAAACTAGGTCTGAATTCCTTTCACTGAAACAGAGGTTAAAGAATGGAACACTTAGAACAGATGATGTAAGGAAGCTAAACTAACCATTTCATCAAGAACCAAAAGTTTTCTGCTTGTTTTGCGACTTTCTGCTCCAGAAACCAAGCAGAGAAACTGTGGTTTATTTTTATATTAAACTTTCTGTCAAGTATGCATCTCTCTAAAGTTTTGGTTCACTATAGCTCATGTAGCTTGGCTTCTATTCTCCTTTTCCTAGTCTTCAGTAAGCCCTATAGACTTCAGCAGGAATTCTGTGAGCAAACTAAAAGAAAGGAATGGATATCTTCTTATCAAGGCAAAAATGTAATAAAAAGTGCTTGCAAGATGGTCTCTCCTCCTTTAACTTAGTGTTTTTTATATCTATCTTCCTTTTTGGTCTGTGTTGTTTCTCACTGAATGACAGTTGTACACAATATACTACTGTAATAACAATCATACTGCTCAGAGACTGCTGTTGATGTTCTCAAGTCTCAACTTAGACGTTTTCATTTAAAATACATGACAGATACCTGTATACTCTTTCATTAACTGCATTTTGCATTTGCAATATCCTATGTATTCTTTCGGAACCATTTCCATTGAAATGCCAACTCTGGGTTTGGATTTCAAGTATTTCCTTTGTAACACTAAGGGAGGAGTATGTTACTGTCAAAATTTCTCTCTAAAAAGTCCTTGTTAAAATATTTACCTTGCTTGTCAGAACAGGAATATATGAACTTAATACCAAATGAAAGAATATTTTAGAATGAATCATAAACTAGATGTTAAAAAAAGGCAACGCACTGCCATGCCAGTGCCCCTTCCCTGCTGTAAAACTAAATGAAAAACAACCCTGCATTTGCATCCACAGAATACTGTAACATTTTTGAGCCTTTTGAGATTCCCTAATTGTAGTTATGCAACAGAACTATCAGATCCTAAAACAAAGGCAGAAATTCAGCAGCTGAATTTACTGACTTGGAAATTAAATGCTCCTAAGAGATGGCTAACATGTCTTCTTGATTATTTTTGGCATTTAAAAGTTACGGTGCAATGCTTCCTATTGCACAGATGAGAAAAGTGGGACATTTTAAAATACTTAGAATTTTTATGGTGCTGTTTGTACAGTCACATATTTATCAACAGTGAAAACTGTTGAGCAGTAACTGTCTTTGCCATTTTAATTTAAGTAATTAAAATGGCAAATTTTATTAATTATGAAGCCACTCATTTATTAATTAATTAAGCCACTAATTTCAAACGGCTCTTTATGGTATAAGGCATTGTTCAACGTTAATACAGACAGAATGTGATGGCATCTAATGAGTTGGTCAAAATAGTAAAATATGGTTTCTTCCTGTAAATGGGCATTCTCAACTGTCACTATTTTCAAAGAAGGCAGATGGGATAGTCTGTGGCCAAAACATTAAGATATTAATGAAAACAAAACACAACAAAACAAACAAGTCCACCAAACCTTGTGATGCTTGGAGCCCTTTTCCACTACTGAGTCAGTTTACCACGATGACCAGCTCTGACACATTCTTGTGAATAATCAGGAGCCTGGTTCCAAAGGCACAGACATGGCTTACACGTAAGTTTTGAGAGAAGACTACTTCCTTGCTCTGACAAAGCATTTAAACACAAGCATAAATACATGTTTATGACTAATCTGAGACCGTGGAAACAACGGTTTCAATTGCTGTTTGCTCTAACCTTGGAATTCATCAGGTCAGTAGCACAAGGTAACAACTGATTCTCCTTTGTTAGCTCCTCTAATTCAGTTTTTCAACCTCATTTCTTCTAATACTGGAGCAATCTGTTGACATAAAATTAAACAGAAGCTTAAGTGCTTTGCTGGAGCAGAGCCTCTGCTCCTTTGGTTTTTCTCCTTTGAGGTCCGAAGTTGAATCAGAAGGTGCAGGTGTATATTCCAGCATGAGTTTAAATGCTTAATGTGTACTGATATAAGTGAGAGTTCTGTATAGTTGTAACGGTTACAGAGAAGTAAGAAGAACCTAAAATAGTGATGTTTATCAGTCTTTGGATAAGGTTCCCAATCCAAAAATGAAGGACAGATTTCATCCAGGAGCTCAAACCTTTGTAATTTGTTTTTTCTTAATGGCAAACTGTTCAGGCTTTGCACAAAAATACATGAAAGGCTGCTTGCTAACTGCTGCTAATAGCATTGCCCCACACTCACCCCTGGAGGAACCCTAAGAATCCCACAGATACACCACAATAGGATTTGAACCATAGTTGTGCTCTGGAGTACCAACACTAGCAAATCCTACAAACCAATGCCTGCTTTATTAAAACTACAAATAAATTAATCATTTCAATTTCTAAATATTTTGCCTTGCCATCACACGGAGAACAAACAACAAACAGTATTTCTGTTATTTCACTCGTGTTTCCATTCTAAATTTTCTGTCTTCTAGCAGCTGCTTGCAAATTTACTAATAATGTGTGTCTTTGTTTGGACTTCTTAAAAAGGATATTCTCAAAATGGAAGGAAGCTCATTTTATTTCACTTTGAAACCTGAGAAACCTGTAACATGAACCATACGCTGATTACAGAGCATTGAAGCAGTTGTGTAAACGTGTGAAGTGGCTGTGACAGGGAAACAGCAGAGCAGAGGAGAAGCACTGTTTTAGACAAATTAATGCTGCTGTAGGATCTGATTATCGTGACTCATGTTTAACAAGGTATTGTGTAAAGGCTGGCCAGAAAGGAGGTCCTATTATGGTGGGCACTACACAGTCAAGGGTTTTCACACAGCCTCTTCCATTAAAAACTCACAAATAAAATGGACAAGACAGACCCCAGGTGGAGAAACAGAGTGACAGTTGCATGATAATACATTTTTATGGGAGTAGAATCAGGAAGGGAGAAGCAAAATGGAAAGAAAAGTGATGGAGAGAAAAGTTCTGGAGGGAGGGAAAGAACAGAAGAGTGCTTTACAGTGTGAAAGAGAGGTGAAAAAAATGAAGGCTGAAGAGAAGGATGGAAAGAAGAAAGGGCTGGACAAACAGGAATAGCACAGACAGAGAACACTGAGTTGAAATCACTGAAAGCAGCTCTCAGTGTCAGAGGTTTTGGCTTTGGTTGCCTCAGCAGCTGAGTATAGCTGGCTGATGCCAGTGGCTGGTGCTTCTCTGCAGTTTGGTGCCTGATGGCCTGAGGACAGGAAGCGGGGAGGAACCATGTCTGCTCTGGTATCCACAGGGGCGGGTGGGATGGATGCTATCCATGTGTCCCTGGTCTGACATACTGAGTAGGAGGGAGAGGCACAGCCTCAGCTGGGTCTCACTTTATTCCCTTCCTGTGACTGTAGCAGCTCGGTTGTATCTGGTGATGAGCCACTGGACTGAGTCCTGGAATCAGCAGATATATATGTGTGTATGTGTGCATAAATATATATATATATATACACATGCACATATATATACACACACATGTATAAGTAGCATGCCTTCGTGTGTATACATGTAACAATAATATACACCAAACCACTCTCTAGGCACAGGACTTTGTTCCCTGGCATAAGCTAAATATCTGCTACAGAGGGAAAGAAACAAACACAACATATCTTGATTAAATCAATATGCCACTAAAGTAACATGCTTCAAATTTTTACTGTGGGATACAATAACCTGCCTATTCATTGGCATAAAAACAGTGCATACAGCTAATCCAAGAGTATCAAATTTCTCTTGGGGTGGAGTAGAGAAAACAGTTTTATGGAAAAATAACTTATTTGATTATTATATTATCTTTTATTAGCTATGAGCTGCCTGTGGCCAAGTTTTGAATTATTTTACACTACAGCTGTATAATTTCTGTGAATAAATACAGACACTTCATGAATATTCTAATATAGCCCATCTGAGCTGCAATAACTTAAGTTGGCTGAGACGGGAAACGTATCCTGCCACAATGCTGCTTCTCCCAGATCAGCTGAGTTCTACCCTTAGAATCTGGAGTTCAAAAAGAAAAAATATGTTGGTCAGTTTTCCCAAATATCTATCTCATCACATCATAATTTGTGTTATTCTGTGTACTCTTCCCTATCTCTGTATGCTTGTTTTGGGGCAAAGTACAGCTTTATGGGTGTACTGCATAGGGGACTGATTTCCTTCCAGTACAGAAATTCCTATTAAGCAGTGATTCTTATCTGTCCCCACAAAAATCAAGAATGGATCTTTGAATGTCTCCCCATTATCTCGCACCTGCTGCAGTCTGACCTTCAGATTACTTGTCAAAAGCAACATATGGTTTGTAAGCAAAACTGAGACCATGGGTAAATCCACACAGTCTATTATTCTTCCACTGCTCTATGTGCACCATGAGCTGCAACAGCTTTCTCTCAATTGCTTTAACTGTGGGATCTCTTTGATGGAGAGAAAGACTCCGAAAAACACGAGTGACACTTCTGCTGATCACTGACACAGGATGTACTTGCAGAGCAAACTGCACCTGTGCAACACCACAAGACAAGAGAAAGCATCTCAAAAATACTCACTTGGAAGAATTGCCACTGGCTCATTGTGGAACAGCACAGCACTGTTTCTAACATGCTCCCTGGCAGCTTAGCCCCACTTCTACACCTGCTGGAGCATTATTCCTACCATGTGCTCCCTTTCTTTCAGTGTCATCAAAGCATTTCACATAGCAATTCGTACCGCACTGATGTTCCAACAGCAAAAAATTCAGTGTCATTAATAACACCAGAGAGAATCCAGAGCAGTAGGATCCATAAGCTTTTTTATGTATCACATCAATGTCCAGTTCTGCTATATTAACAGAAATTAAATGAGCTGACAGAAACACTTCACTTCCAGTGTGTATAATACTGATATTTTGCAATATCTTGATCATAAATCCTGTTCTACTAAAGGCTCAATCTCCATCCCTGCCCACAATTCAGAATCTCTTCAGTTTCTTAATTCCCTTTGACTTTCTGAATAAAGATGATTTCTGGCCCTCCATCTATTGAAAACAATAGCCTCCTTCTGACTTCAAAAAAGATGTTTCCCTTAGGGCCCTACTGGACTGCACTGCTGCCTTAAGAGTTTGGGCTACAAAAGTAAAGTAAATTGAGATGTCTATTTAGAGAGCCCTTGATAGACATTGTTTCACAGTGACATTTCTAATTCAGTGTCATTGTTTTGAAAGACTAAAATTATTATTTCAGGCAGGTTGCTTTCATGCATTATGCTCCAGTGTTGCTTGACTGCTTTCCAAACTGGAACAACTGAAAAAATGTGAAGCGCTCCAATGATTTTAAATCACTCTAGTCAGGACAGAGTGATTTAAAATTATTGGAGTGCCTCACATTTTTATGAGCTCTCAGTTTGCAAGCAATGGAGGTCTGAGCAGTTCTGGGCTACAGCACTGCACAAAACAGCTATACATTATCATCAGATTGAAAAGGACTGCATCTGAATTTGGAAATTGTAGGGATCTGGAGACATTTAACACCACCGTAATTAAAATCAGTGGCTGTACACTAACATTAAAAAAGTCCAAGCTGATGAAGTAGCTGTATGGATACAACATCATACTGCAAAACATCCTGTGCTCAGTAGTGCCTTTATTCACAGAATCATGACGACTCCTACCCCCTGGTAAGACTACACATTACTACCTGATACCAGCCACAGGAGATGTGGCCATGAGAGACATGCCACATAGTACGGGAAAGAAATTACACCACCTGCAACAGAGGAACCCACCAGTCTTTGGAGAATATCCACTTATTAATGTTTAGTTCCTTCAGAGTTACCATTTGTGCAGGGCACCTGCTCTCTTTCCTGCTACTCTTTCAACCCCTGGGAGTACGATAACAGAGAAAAAAAAAGATTTATCCCAGAATGATTTATCAATTCAGCCCTTTCTCAAAGATTTACTTATAGTGGTAACTCTTTAACTTATGATACGGATTAAGAATAAAAGTTGTCGCAAAATAATCCACAAAAATAAAATCCTTAGCAGCTGTAAATGGGTACCATTTCACTAAGGCTAATGGATTTACACTTCTTAGTAGCATCTGGGGGATCTGATCCACTATTTGTACACTCTAAATTCCTCATGCAGTTTTACTTCTTTCTTTACCACGAAAGTACTGACAGGAAAACATGACTAACAGCTCTTCTCTTAGTATTCTTCTTATTAATTCGAGCAGGTTCTTTTTTCAGACTTTTAACTTTGATGTTGTTAAATACAGCCACACTCTGAAGACTCTCAGTACTGGTGAAGATGTTTTCCTGGAATATCTTGTTTTATTTTCAGAATTGCATGATTGTGTGACATCTGCTCCACATCTCATACATGATCAACTGAGTAGGTACGACCATGGCAGATGGCTGATGAGTCACCTCACAACACCGAACACTGGTTTGCTTTCTGAGAAGCAGTATCTTCATATTAATTTTCTAAGGGTCTTGCAAAGATGTGACCAGTCTGCCTGATCTGATAACAGGTAATGTAAATTACAGGAAATGCACATGGATACAACAGCAACATTTATTCTATGAATGGGGCTAATATTTTAAAATTCAATTTATGAGCTACCTTCAGATAAGCCCACAAAAGGAAATTGGGTCATTGCTGTACTTTCTCAGTTTCAGGCATCTAAATATCAAAATCTGTATACCTGAATCAGATGGGCATCTAGGCTTCCTATGCAAAGAAGAAACCAGAATAAACATCCACAGAAGCTATTCACTTGGGTGAGGAACCAGGACACAGCAGAGAAAACATATACATTAAACCAGCACTCACTGTGATTTGGCTGCACTGTTCAAGGCTGGGGGGAATACAATAACAATTCACAGATCACAGACCCGGGTAGAAACACATTCCCAGTTCTTCTAACGTCCCATGATAGATAACATATGCACCTGCTTTACTGGAGAGCTTTGTTCTGTTCCCTCCTCTGTTGACTGTTAGACTGAAACAGGCACAGTCCGGTTAGCACGTGTAGCTTGGGTAGCCTAAATTCTGATCAACTGTAAGAATGCTATTGAAAGAAGCCACAGGTTTACTTATAATGACGCTAGTTTCCAAACTTAAATTTGCTCATTATTAAAATTAAACAACCTCAGTAACAGTCTGCTGTCCCCTCTTATTCTTACAGACCCTTTGGACTGGCAGATCAAGATGACTGGAAGGAACTCCGAAGAACCCGTGCCAGTATCACAAGCACCAGAACAAAATGTGACCACGCAGCTTAAACATGCCTCAGTCCCAAAGGTTAAAACATAAAAATGCTTTAGTGGTCTGTTAACTTTTTTAAAAAAATAATCTTTCTGTGTCATTCCCATTTCCACTACCTTTATGTCAACTAACAAAAGTTTCTAATGAGCCAAGTCTGTCGGAGGCTCAACTGCTAACATCATTAACGTTACAAAGGACCTGAGCATGACTAACAGCTGTGTCCGAAGGAAACTGAACTCATAACTTCCATTTCCACATAAACCGTCCTAAAGTTAAAGAGTATCCCAGGAAGAAAAGAAGGGAGGAGACGATGGGCAGAGAGGAAAGAAGGAAGACGTTGTCATTGCTGATTCTGATTCATGCCATATGGAACATATATTAATCAGGTCTGACAGAGGAAGCCAGCAAGGGTGAGCATGACTACAATCCAGCAGTTACAAAGGCTTATTAATCAAATCAAGGGCTGAATATAGTTTTCTTTCAAAAAGTGAACTTTCAAAAGTATCTGGAGTAGTGTTGTCCATCCTGCTAGCCCAAAGTATACTCCATTAAAAAATAAAGGAAGAGCTACACCAGAAAAGACTTAAAATACCACTGTCCAAAATAACCTAGAACTCAGTAGCCAGAGCCAGACACAGAGAAATGGACTAGAGTACTCATGTTCCTGGCAACAGGGAGGGGACGTGAGAGTGTCTGCCCTACATCCTGGGTAAGTATTTCCACTACCAGGCAATGTCTTATAGGAAAACCACTTCTATCATGTTATGGGCACCTGTCTATATCTTCCTAAAACACCCTCTGGGGTGACTCTTAATGCGGGGCACTAGGCATTAGAAAGCCAATGCTGAGCAGCATTAAGACAAAAGCACTAATTGTATTTAAATGATCAATATGGTTAGTTTCTCTGAATTGTTATAGTGTGACTACTACCTGCAAAATATAAATTAAATTCTTAAAATGGTCCTTATATTCCTTTATTCCTAGCATGCCCTAAACCGGTAAAAGCTGAGCCTCCCTTCTCTAAACATTATATAATGATGGTAGCTAATTCACACAGAAAAGATCTTCTGGGGCTGATAATTCTCTCATAGTAATTTTATGTCATTCAAGTTCTACTAACAATTGGTGATTTTAAACCATGGTGCCAAAGAGGTATATTAGATCCTTCAACATCAAGCTATCCAGAGCTCACTCGGCTCACTTGGCACCTCAGTGTTGCTGACACATGCAGAACTTTAACAGATGGTCTTACAATACTGGCAGTTGTTTTGTACTGTGCTAGCAGTGAGGGGAAATACTCTACACAAATTGTCCGCAATTCTGGAAAATAAATGAAGTACAAATCCATATTAACCTCAAAAGCCAAACTATAAAAAGTCAGATTAGGCATTTAAAGACGTATGTGCTCTGGGTTAAATGCTCAGCTGTTATAGAATGGCAGTATTTCCCTGCAGCCAGGAGAACTATGGTTTGCTTCAGTTTCTATGGGGAATATCCATAAAGATTATCATTAGGAAGGTATCAAAATGTATTAAAAATAAGACTTGAGACTCTCCCTCGTGTGATCAGCCCTGACTATCAGCAAAAATACCTCCATAAATTGGTTGTTTTGACATAAACCATGAAGCAACAGGGTGCAACTTAAACTCTTTTTTCCTGTGCCAAAGAGGATTAAAGAAAAGACACATCAGCTACTGTGCAGATGTTGAAATCAACAGCAACGAACAAGTAAACAGTAATTGGACATTTTTCCTCACCCATTTAAAAAGAGATGTATCTACCACAAGCTGAATTATACAGTCACTAATTTCACTGTCTGCAGTGGAACTTGCACTGTATATAAAAGACCAAAATTGCTTCTCTTTGTTTCTGTGTGGCTAAATTTTCTCTTTTATTGTGCCAAATTACCAGATATAGCAACTGGGCTGAACCAGCAAACCATTTATGTATGATAGTGCTTTTCAAAAGTAAGCACAATAATTTCCTCCATCAGTATATAACCTCCATGAAATGTTTATTCACACATACATACTGCAGTCTAATAGTGCAATTTTAGAACAGGATTTTTGGAAATCACAAATATTTAATACAATGCTCATGTCTTCTATTTCCTTTCAATGAAACATAGCTTAAAAGATATTTCAAACTGAGATTTCAGAGGACCAGTGATTCGATTTCAATATATTTAGTTAGATAATATGCCAGTCACCTTGCATATCATTTTCACAATGTTAGTTGTGTTGAAATACAGTTTACTTAGGTAGCTTCAAAGTCCCAGGAGAAAGTAGAACTTTAATAGCATTATTGTAAAATAGTCCTACAAATCTAATAGGTACATTCCAGTCTTCTGCCAGGACTGCATCAAAGCTGTAACCAGTTTTCAAAAATTTTATTTTATCCACAAAGATTCATTAAAAAACATAGTTGCTAAAGGTGAACAGATCCTTACTCGGTTTATTTCTATTTTCTAACTGAAAGATCAAACAACTCCTAAGTTTGAAGCTGTTAAAAAAATTATTAAAACAACTGAATTTCAAGTAGGTTTCATGTTTTCTTTTCCTCCTTCAGGACTTTTGCCAGACTAAAATGACACAACATATTTCCACAAAGTACTTATATAAGCGTAAAATAATCCATCTCTGAAAGTATAAATTATTTTTCCTCATGAAAATATTAAAATCAAAAGACATGTTAAACAGACACTGCCAAAATGTAGAAACATCAACCTCTCAGCTTCTCTTCCCAGGGATAAACTTTGTCAAACATTTCAAGCTATGACCCTCAATGGGCCACTTTGCTGTGAAATTCCCAGGAAAGAAGAGGAGTTGCTATAGGTGTTTAACTACCAATAACGCAAGCACATCCTCTGCTGGGAAGAAGTCCTCCCTTACAAATGCACAGTAAGAGATAATATGCGAGAAAAACGTCATGATCATCCTCCCAGCTACTGAGAGCCTTCCCAGCTTCTAAAACAACTAGTCATGACTACCCCTGTCCTTGAGCCCATCCTCTACAGAGCTCACCACAGGTCCATGATGAACATTTCTTGCTTTTGGAACGTATGGAAACTGTTGTGGTAAGGAGAGCATGAAACAAAAGTAGTGGCTTTGGGAAACAAAAGGCAAAGGGAAAGGGATAGGAGCAAAAGATTTATTTTATCCATTCTAACAATATCCAGCAGTCAAACAGACACCTCTTAGGGAAGATTCAAGTAGTCTCGGCATAAACAACAGATTCTCTGCCTACAGCTGCAACCAAAGGTCATTTTTAATGACTTCATAGAATCACATAATCGTAGAATGGCCTGGGTTGGAAGAGACCTTAAGGGTCATCTAGTTGCAAACCCCCTGCCATGGGCAGGGACAATTCAATTAGATTAGGTTGTTCAGAACCCCATCCAACCAGGCCTTGAACACTTGCAGGGATGGGGCAGCCACAACTTCTCTGGGCAGCCTGTTCTGGTGCCTCACCACCCTCACAGTAAAGAATTTCTTCCTAATATCTAGTTTACACCTACTCCCTTTCAATTTGAAACCATTCCCCCTTGTCCTGTCACTACATACTCCTGTAAATAAGTCTCTCTCCGTCTATCTTGTAGGTTCCCCTCAGGTACTGGAAAGGTGCAATTAGGTCACCCCTAAGCCTTCTCTTTTCCAGACCAAGCAATCTCAATTCTCTCAGTTTTCCCTTGTAAGAGAGATGCTTCATCCCTCTAACCAACTTGGGGGCACTCCTTTGGACTCGATCCAACAGGTCCATGTGCTTCCTGTGCTGGAATGCTACATTTTGTAAAACAGTAGAAAATCAGAATCTGTAACCCTAACAGAGAGAAAATGGCAAGTGCAGCATTATTCAAAAAGAGATTATATCTGTTAGTGAATACAGATCTTTGTGCTGCAATTCATGCCCCAAGCTGGGCACTATTCAATTTAGATATAACAAAATCCTATGGGATCAAAACACAGTTTGCTTTCTGATTAATCTCTGAAAATATCCAAAATCTTTCTCCTTAAATACCTTTATAGTTTCAGTAGGCACTCCGGGCTCTGGAACTTTATCCAAGTAAGTAGTCAAGTCTTGATCCACATGTTCAAACACTAATGTTAACTTGGTCTCTCTGTCTGTTCGGGACACGGTGCACACATCAAACAATCTGAGAACAAAAGAAGAGAGGAGGTAAGTATATAGGAACCACTACAGACATACATACCTTGCAGCTCATGCATGGCTATCTAAATTTTTTCTAGCATACAGACTGGGAAAAGGAGTTTTCCAAAAGTAGACCAGTCTTCGAGCTCTTGATTCATCAGGTAACTGCTGATATATCAAAAACACCATCTTGGTCTTTCATGTGTGAATTCCGAAACAGGCTCAAGAATTCATCAGCTGCTCACTGTATAATAATTACATGAAAAAAATTTTTTTCACACAGTAACTAGAGTTAATACAGAAAGTTACTTGATATTTATCTACATTCTATGCTGCAGTACTTGCAGTCATTAAAAAACCCAAAAGAGAGAAACATTTTTGAGAAAAAATACAGTGTCTGTATGCACCTTTAGTTTCTTCCCATGTAACTCCCATGTTCACCATTACATAGTTTAGTGATTGAATCTCCTTTGGCAGAAACAGAATTTTTTTGCTGATTACTTCTGTAAATTCCTGGAAGCAAGGAATACCTTTAAAGTCAGGATACAGTTTGGAAAAAAGCTTTGTGCACAAGATGTCACTACTTCTCTCATCATTTCCTGTCATTCTTCTACTGAAACTTCATCATTTCACCTTGTTGCACAACATCAAATGCATTTACAAAGCTCTTCATAATGACACATTCCCATCTGAATCCTCTATTCTCTATTGTTTTCTCTTTTTCGTTATGATTTTTCTCATGTTCTTCACTTTATCTACATAGCAGCTTTAATCACTGTTTTATCTTGTTCAAAAACATCTGCCCTCCTTCTGTGCTTCACACCTATACTAGTGACTTCCACCAGCCTTCCTCAAGTCCCACTTCTATAAAATCCCCATAGGAAACCATCTAACAGCTAGAAGGACGTTTCTTCCCTCCTCACATACTTTACTAATGTGTTTATTCATTTAATCTCATACTGTACAGATCTGATTGCTCTCTGAAGCAAGGCAGAAAATCCATCACCACTTTTACTAATGACAGATTTAAAAAGAATGAATACAGTTATTGAGAAAAAGGTCTATATAGTTAAACTGAAGAATCTATTACTGGTAACAGACCAAACTAGTGTTGATACTCTGGCTTATTTTTTTCAACACCACAGCAATGACATTGTTGTATTATACATGTATCTTTCATCCTCTTACTTAGGATAACTGCTTCCCTACTTTGTGTGAAGTGCAGGATCTCTGATAACATTATCAAGTAATATTTTTGTTGTTTGTCTGAGGACTAAAGGCTTTATATGGAGGATCTGAAGACAACTAATCACACACAAGGCCTCGGGGGTCCTTGCTTTTCACAACGGACCTCTGACAAACAGACTGGGACAACACTTTGTACTGAGTTTTTACTTCTTACCTTAAATCTCAATGTATTTCACAGAGCAAGGGAAGACTAGAATTACATAACCACCTGTGAAGACTCTAATCCAGGTTTAGAGGAGGAGTATTTTTCACTTGACATTTACCGTGTTTAGGCTGTGCTCCCACTTTAACAGCATTTCCTAAATTATCTTTGGTCAGACACTTACATTTATTAGCCACCATGTTCTGAAAATGGATGCATGCACATTCTTTTTAGCTTAAGAAAGCTTTTCAGTGAGTAACAATTTGGAAACTGGAGTTCCAGAACATGGAGAAACTGTCATCCTACCTCTATGGAAGACTAACCTGTACTTAATCTGTAATAATCACATGAACAAACAAATATTAATTATTATGGTAATGTAACTGACTGTGACAGAAAATGCCTTGGCACGCTTCTCATAAAGACAAATACTGTTCTCTAAGATTCCTCCAATGGGGTAATACATGTCCTGTACACAGTAAATAAGCTTTCTGAAAAGTCACAAAGCTTCCTGAAAAGTAAAATTTGCTGGTATTTGGCTGGAGGTTAATAATCTGCAATAAATTTATATAAATCAATGTGGAATGTAGCTGGACTGCCTATAACCCCAACACATGCAAACAGAGAGGAGCCAGACAGGTCTGAACATCTGAACATAAACACTGGAAAATATTTCCAACTGTATGATTCCTTTGTGTTGACCTACATTCACCTAAAAATGTTCAAAACCATCCTTTTTGCCAGGTATTTAATGCACTGGCAAAAGTATATTTTCAACTATACCAGAGTTATAATTCAAAAAAAAAAAAAAAAAGGACAAAAAATATTTCACTGTATTAAACATAGGAACAACATGTAATTTCCAACTCACTATGGAGGAAAACATTGATTCTCTGTTTAATTTTTCTGTATGTGGCTTATGTCAATTCCAGTATTTTCTGGCACAGCACAATAAGGAACTCAGAGGAGCACAATTCTGGTTACCTATTACTGAGTAATAATATTATCACTGAGTAATAGTATTATCTTTCCTTTTTATACACTCTTTATGTGAAACTCTAAATGCTTTACAGTAAATCATGAAAGCTCCAGATCCTGCAATGGGCTGGGGAGAAGCACACCACGTTTACTCACAGAAAATACAGCTGCTGCCTTAGAAAGATAATAATTTAAAGTACATGAATCCACAGTATTAGAAAAAGGTAACATTTGGCACTGTTTGTGCTAATCACTCTAGTAATAGACTGAGAAAGACACAGACTCTTTATTTAGTAGTTTCCATAGGGATGGAACTACTCTTTATAAACTATATTCTTTTACATCCACTGTGAGAAAATCACCCATAAAATTGTCTTCTTTAGCTAGGAATATCTCTGCTGCCTATAATGCACGTCTGAAGCCATTTCCTTATGATTTTCTGTATGTGACAGGTTACCATTGCATGTGACTGCCTCTCTGGAGCCGGCAACAGCAAAAGACCTTTTATTTAAAGAGTTACTATGTGGACACTGCCCTAAGTGAAGTAAACATACCTCAATTAATACAGGATTTCCATATTGAATACTTTGTAAACACAAGCCCTGCCCTTCTATTGTACTTACAAAAGAAACGTTTGAATTATTTGATTAAAGTAAGATCCGCTATGGGAAATCCTGCAAGTATTTAACAAGGTGTTTGGCTGGGAGTCACACACCGCCCAATGTGTCGATCTGAACTGGAACCCTGTTGAACAGACACTTAAGGAGAACCTGTGTTTTAAGGCAGACACTTTTTCAACCTAAGTGTACTAAAATAAAAGAAGCTTATCATCTACAAATCTCCGTCTCTATTTGATGTTATGTGTCCTAGTGCCTAGTGGATCTTACCACAATCTAGCAGAATACCTGCCTTCCTATAAAAATACTTAGGCATCTTTTACAGGCAGAAAACTAGGTGATGCACCTTGAAGTCTCTATTGCTTCTTCCAAAATGTAATCTGACAAATTCAATCTCAGTTCATTCTTATTTTATGATATGAATGTCTAATGCTTTTATAAGGACACTTACAAAAACTCTTTTGAAAATTACTGCGTCTACTGATTAGTACTAATTTGGTAACTAATCCCAGAAAGTCCCCAATTGTTATCAGACTTGCTCTGAGAACTGCTATGAAGTTTTGCTCTTTCAAGTGGCATAAACACTTTTTTCCTGAGCAAACTGAGATAGCAGTGATGGAGATCAGGCTGATCAGCTCAAGCCACCTGCAAGAAATACCAAAAGACAGATCTGAGTGTAAGACCCGAAAAAACTGTAGGACGTAATTTCTCTCGGCTATTGTCAAACAGATGAGTGGTTATGTCTGGAAAATTAACTGGATCATAGTCAAGAGGAAGAGACCAAAAATTAGATACTTGCTGCTGATGTGTCCAAAGGCGTACTCTTATTTTTACTGCAGTAGGACTAATCCAACATGAACACGCATCCCTTTACAGTCACTCACAGCACTAAACAACGCCAGAGTCCTTGCCCTCTCTAGATTTCTAATAACATGAACTTACTTTAATTTTCTTTGAAACAGTGTTTCCCTAGGGAGAGTCACTTCCCAGTTTATGCATGACAGAGGAATAGTATTGGAGCCATTAATTTCTGTGTAGGAGAAATGTTTAAGAAGACTGTGGTGAGGTAAATAGCGGCATAGCAATATGCTACAATTTGAAGATTTCACAAGCCTGAAAATATATACAGATAAAAGGATTTTGGTGGTCTCAACCTAACTCTGAAGGTATTTATCTGCATGACAGAAAACCAGCACAGAACTTATGTATTGACAGTGTTTATGCAAACACCACAAGACTGGGCTACCAAGAGTATCACAGGCCATGACTGAGGTTTACTGACAAATATGGGCAGGGGGACCCGAATAGCTTCTGCTTTTACTGCCTTTGTTTCAAGTTAATTCTGGGAGTTCACAATTTTAAGGGTACAGAAAATTTCAGCCTCTTATACTTAAAAGCATTGAAGAATGACAGTCAGGCGCCCTTTTAGTCCAAATTTCAGCAGCAGCCCTACACTCACGTATTCTCTGGAAGTCACTCAGAAGCAAGCCTCTTGGGCATCCCAACCTTGTAAACTACGTACTCTTTGAAGAAAAACAGTTTGGCCCTGACTTTTAATATTAACTACCTTTTTCTTTCTTGTTTTTGAAGAGAAAAAAAGCTGCTGACAGAAACCAGTCTCTACTTGGAATCACAAATACCCAATGTATTGTAACAGAGGGGTCGTCTTTCAGATGAAGAAGACAATAGCTGGGCAACTGGAGTGGAACGTGTGCTAGAGAACCAAGTCCCACGTAGCAAAACAGGAAATAGAGCTTCCCACTCTGAAATGTATGATAGAGCTCTTCCCCTTTGTTCAGGACATGCTTCTTTGTCTCATTTATTCAGCAATCACCTACTTCTCCACGCCTCTGAAATCTGGTACTCCAGACGTAGATTTTTCTTGCGCGAAGGCGCTTTAGTGAAATGATTTCAGATGAGAGAAAGCACACAAGCAAATAAGTAGGCCACTAAATTCAAAGTATCTTATATTTTAGTTGCATTTTTTTACGGGATAACAATTGTAAAATCACATAGTAATGCAAGACCAAAGTTCCATTTCCAAAAGCGTCTTCAGGAGCTTCACGATATGCTTGTCAAACCAGCTGCAGCTGCCTTGATGCGTATCAATGCTTAACATGTCCCTCCACAGCAGACTGCAACGTAATGCTGAGTTGCTTAGACTCTGCTCAACAGAACAAACTCCGTACTGACAACGTACAGTGTGACAGCACAGCACTCACTGCCTGCAGCACAGTCAGCCAGCCCACTGTCAGCTCTATCCAGCAACAGTCAGATGCCTAGAGTCAAACCTGATTAAATAAAAGAGGCTTGGCTTGGGTGTGTCTACGCTGCTCATGTCAACTTTATGTCTTAAATCCTTATTCTCTACCTTTCTACTGGGTTCTTGGAGTTTGTGAACATTTTTCCTGCTTTGCTACCCTTCCAGGAAAAAGTAGCAAGATCTCCCCTTGTCTTCAGAAGAAATCCCTTTCAGGCAAACAGAAGAATAGGGCAGAACTTAATATCAGATAAAACAAATTAATTTATCTACTACATGCAGATGTTATGCAGATAGATGTTTTCAACTCTTTTCACTGTCTGCTACACACAGAGCAGAAAGAGCTACCATGAAGAAGACACTGCATGATGAAAGTAAGGCAGCAGAAAGTCCTGTCCTAGAGACCTACTCCAGCAGAGCCCAGCCAGTAATTCTTGCTTATAGCCCACTCACCAGTGAGGTTTTAGGGGAAGGAAGGGGGACATTAGGATGACAAGGCAATCGTTCATCTGCAAGCTGAGCTTTGTGCTGTAATTTTTTCCAGTCTCTCTCCCTTTCTGACTTGGAAAAATTATTTAAAATGCTTAGCTGTATAAAAGAGGCTTTTGTTCTTTAAGTGTGTGTGAAGAAGAGAGACAGAGAAAGTGACAGAGAGAAATAGATGCTCTTGAAAGCGAAGTAAATAGCACTGGCTAAAGTCCGATAGTGTGGGCTGACTGGGCAAGCTTTCAACACTCAGTACCGACTGCAGCCCTGACCTGCAACACCCCTGCTCTCCTGCGCTGGGCCCCTCTCAAGCAGTGACGGGTCCTGGTGCCAGACTGAATGGTTTTGTGATGCAGACACATGTCTGTTCCGATGAAACCACCAAAACTAATTTTCATTTTCAACAGAAGCCAACATTTGTGCCCAAAAGATAAAAAAGGCCAAGTCTGTTTTACTCACTGTGCCACCCAAGTCACTAAAAAATGCAGCTGTTAAAAGAGTTTTACTTCAAGGAAAAACAGGCCTGACAAGACGTTCTCTGCAACTCTCTTTGTTTATAGCAGATACCATTTATTTCAGCCCTCACGCTGCCATCTCTCCTTCACCTTATTTGCAAAGGGAGAATTTTTTTAATAGACAAGGACCAGAAACGGAGTTGGTAAGGCTCTGTAATTCAAACAATATCCTGCCTTGTGCAACTTCACTTCGGACTCATCCTACAGTTCACCAGTTTTTAAAAATGCTTAACTCCTCACCAGTCCATTAACAATCTCACTGCAATTGATTTTATCCAAACTGGCCACACACTGAGCCATTGACATTACTGAGGGAAAATTACCAGCTGAGAGGTGCCTAAACATACTCCAGTGTGCTGCTGTACCAAACAGTCTGTCGGATTCTCTGTGAGAGAGACAGGCCAAGTCACCCCCAAATCAGAAAAATAACATGGCCTATTATGAAGACAGTCGCTGACAGATTGTTTAGGATCAGCAATAGCTGACTGACCTATTCATAGTGCTCTCATGTGATCCTTCAGCAAGCAAATGTACACTTCCTTTCAAAGTCATGTACACTGCGGTTATACTGAGCACTGAGAGCTTCCAGTAAGCCTCCATAAGCTTCCAGTTCAGAGGACAAATTAAAGATGCTCCCATTCATTGGTAGTGCATGTGCATCTTTTATTAAGTTTTCTAAATTTTCTTTAGAATACCTTCCTCAGGAAAAGTTGCAATTCTTTTTAGATTCCCTAAATTTCTCAACGTGTAAGTAAAACTTATGTCTGCGTATTGATTTTGTTTAATTTAAATGAAAAGAGAACATAAGTTATTCTGGACTCCCAGCTGTACCTGGTGCAAGATAAGATACAACAAAATCCAGTCTTTATTTGTGTGTAGCTCACAAACTGTTGTTAGCCACATTTCAGTTTACATTTTGAATTAAGGTTTGTGCCAAACCTACAAGATCTAAATCTAAGTCTGTTTCTAGATTTAAGTAAAATCAACAACTCATCTTTGAAATATTTTACAATAGTATAAATAATAGCATAAATTATCATTCATTGTGTAGTAGCTTAATAATCTAATCTATCTACACTTGAGACTTAATGCTGATGCCAACATATCAAACATAACAAAGGAAATAGTAACCCTTTACTATATATAAGAAATATTCACTGCAAAAAGTAAAATGTACTGTTTGATACTCTGTTCCACCTCATATATATTTTTTAAATGCTTGCAATATCACAGCAGTTCCCAAGGTGTTTAATTCAGCTTTTTTTAAGTAATTCCTATGCAAATTTGAGTACAGGCTCAAGTTCTTGCTTTTCATAGATGCACGGGGGAACCTAAAAACCAAGAAGCAGCTACTGTAGAAGATGATAGAAGAGGTCAATCCAGGGACTGCTGTTCCTGAAAGACCTTCAGGTTACTCTACAGCCACAATTCTACTGTAGGATGGTGGCTGTACCTGTGCTCAAAAACCATGTGCTGTTTCAGTCTGAGTTAACCATTCAGTGTAGACACAGCCCTCAGGAATAGAAGCAATCACAGTCTGACTGACAGTACTCCTGATGGGCAAATCTAGTTGCTAGAGACATTGAACAAGTAAGGTAAGAGGCCTTTCTAAATGCTGTAAATATATCAGAGCTCTAATGATGCTACTACTTCCCAGGAAAAAGGAACAGTACTGGCAGCACCTGAGGAGTCCAAAGCTGTGATGGTAAGGAGGAGGGGAGAGAGAGCAATAGGTACAAAATATTTTGCTGTGGTTCTATTACAGACAGTAAGTATTGTTATAGTCATTTGTGAGACACTAACACATTAAAGCCTTGTAAGAAAATACACTTCTATGTTTCATAGATAGAGTTGGGACCCAGCAGTTTATATTTCTAACAGAAGATCAAGAGTTGATTTTCAGAAGGGAGAAGCTCCACAATTCAATAATACCGTCAACTCCACGGAAAAAGCGAAAGAGTAGAAAACAGAAGGAAAAAAATGTCTTAAGATAAATAAAAGGATATATTGGCTAAAGTTGACAATACTGACAGGCACAGAGTAAATACATAGTTCGCAAAGAGAGATGTTAACTTGAAAATAAAATTAATTCTTTTTATTCCTTGGAACTGTATTGTTCTAATGTATTCAAGGAATTATTAGGGAGATTCATGGACTTTTTAATGTAACATGTTCTGTATCCATGTATTAAACAGAAAGCAATTAGCAGACATAGAAGTAAACCACAGTAAAACATTGCATGGTTCGCTGTAATGCCCATTTGTTTGTATTTGGGTTTATTATTTATTATGTATCATTTCTTAAATACAACATCCTTATCTCTCTGAATGGCATTATAACGAGGGAAATCTTTGGTAAGAGAATGAAATAAGCATGAATGGGAAATCAGGTGCAAACAGAATTCCAACAGTCTGTTCATTGCTACAACAGTATTTTATGAGATTTTGTTAGACCTCTCAGTACAAAAATGCAGTTTTGGAGTTAGGGTAGTAGTGTGCTCAGTAAACCTGTCCTAGATCTTGATCTTGCATGATCCACCAGCCCCCAACTACCAAAGAACTTATGCTGCGCTTAACTTCCAGCACACAACAAAGCTAGGCAACTTCTAAGGAAGAATATACACATCACCTAAACCTTCATCTGCCTTATCTGCCTGGTATCTTTCAGAAATGAAAGCAGAGAAGATAATTCATTGTCTTTGTACAGGAACAAAAGGCCAAAAAAGGTAATTTTTCTCTTCCTTATGCTCAGTCAGTCATTACCTGGACAGAGCAATGTAAATCCCTATATGCCATTTAACCCATATCTGGCTTTTACCCAGTAGTGAAAACTCTAAAACTCAGGGCCTTGCATGCACGTTCCCCCTTTGCACCTCAGCATCCTTATCTGTACCACAGTCTCTCCTTCTTAATTTGTTGTTGTCTTTAGTATTCAAGTTAATTCTTGAATATGGGCATACATCTCTGAAAACTATGTTTGTGATTTATTCCAAGGAGTTCATCAAAATATTCGTTTTTCCTTAAATTCTGAGTTGAACAAAACTGTGAACTGCTGCTTTCCCAGTCTCGGCGCACTAGAAAACAGCAAAGGATACGAACAGTTCTTGTTATCTTACAAATGGAAACAGCAATTTAACACCAGATATTTAAACTGCATGAAAACAACTTAAAAAAATTTCTACATCTGTCGAAAGAAACTGTTTATGGATTCACTAGAACTGCTCGAAATTTCCTGAAAATTCCAGCACAAGTGGTTAGGTGGCAAACGCAGTTGCCCCATTCAGCAATAAGCCAAGGGAAAATTCAAGCGGCGTCTTACGTTTTGTGTTATGATTTCCACACGTTTGTCATGCATGGGGCTATAAGACAGAAATAGAAATGCAGTTCACAGTGCTTTTTGTCTACACATGGTATGGGAAATTACTTTGATCAGGCTTTGATGCCAGATGTATTCCCAGTAATATTCCCATGTGTTATGATGCCATCGGCACCATCAACTTTAGACAAAGGGAATTCCTCTACTCACTTCAGCAAAACCTAAAGGGAGCACAGTGAACTCAAGCAAACCTTCCAGTGGCACTGTACAGTGTCCTGTCACCAGGCTCAACATGCTACAAATGACATCCCATCTGCCCAAAAAGTAAACAGTACTTAGGTGATTTCCAAAAATCAAACACAAAGGCAATTGCTCACATGGGTAAGGAAAACAAACAGGATCTGGCCAGGTTTTTTGAGGCAGCCAGACCTGTACTCATAAACACTGCCCTCTCCTTTATAAGTTGCATTGTAAAAAAAACCAAAACCTGAGTGGCAGAGACATAACTTTATGAGAAAAAGAAAAGAGTGAGGAGGTATTTATTCTAAAACCAAAGAACCAAAACTATGGGACTACAGAGTTAAGGTAACATTTAAATTCGGTAAAAGGCCGATTTAAGGCTTGTAATAACTTCACTGAACATAGCTGTCTTTGGCTACCTATCATCAGACAGCTCAAATGCCATCCATCTACACACCAGCCTAGCAAGCTTGCAAAGCAACCAGTTCTCTCCCCCACCCTTCAGCCATCATGGAAGACATACAACTCCTGTAATGGGGCTGCTCAGTGGCTGGTGGTTAGTCTGAATGGGTCATACATCCAGAGGAAAGAAGTACGTTGGCCCAGTCACTCTGGGGAGGGTACTGCCTCTCCCTGCTTCCTATGGAAGACGCCTAGATGACTAATTTAAACAAGATGCTTAAATTTAACTGAATTTAGAAGAGATGACTCTTTCCCAGGAAGACTATAACTGAGTAATTTTGCTTGGTGGGATTCCAGATTCTGTTCAGTTCATTTTTGAAGATACTCTAAAGTATTTCTTCTCATGGAGAAGTTAAACAAAATGAGAGAAAATTCTAAAGGAAAAAAAAACGGACACTAAAACCACCTCTGCCCTATTCACTCAAACCTCAAAGACCAGGATCAACCCTAAAAAGCTCAGCACACAAGAGCCTTTACCTAAGCCTCACAAAGTCAGTACATGTATTTAACTGGCTTTGGCTCAGGTCCAGAATTTCCTTTAATTTGAAAGGGAGTTTCACCTGTGACAAACTTGCAGGATTGAGTTTAATATTCATGTTGTGAAGAACAGAAACAAATGGGACTAATAAATCTTCAATAGAAATTTACAAGATTCTTCTGGCTTAATAAATTTAGCCAGAGGCAATTGCTCTTAAACACTCAATACATAAAAAGCGATCCTTTTTTCCATTAGCATGCAAATTCCTTACACATTTCATCAGAATTTAAGACATTAGATCTTACAAGTTTTTTAAAAGAACTTCATAGTGCTCTTTTTCCCATTCATAGCCATTCACACGTGACCATACAAGCTTTGTAGTCTTGTAATTTCTTCTATCAAGCTTTTTTTTTTCTTATTTTTTAAATTAATTCATAGCACATGCAAAGTAAACTAATAATTGTCTTGCTTTTGTAAGATTCTCAGGTGCCTTCATCCTCCAGTTCTTCAGGTCTAATACACGTTTCCTCCTTTTCCAGCCAGTTTACATGGCACTGTGAGCCAGCCATTTAAAGATTAGTGCACACGGAGTGAAGTATTCTACAGGCTGTACAGCTCTTTAAGTATTTCCTTTAAGCTCTTGCACACATATGTAAAAGAAAACAAATTAAAGATTATTTGCAGAGTTTGGCAATGAAAATGAGGTGTTAGTAGCATTTTGAGCTGGCAGTAAATTTTATTCGACTGTTTTATTACTTCAGAGCAAAGGCAACTATTTCTTTTGGGGCATCTTTTAGCAGCATGAGATGAGGGTTACATTTTAATGTACGGATAGTTTTGAAATAAATTCAACATTTTGTTAATCATAGTTCATGTCAGACATAAATATGTAACAAAACTGCATTTTGCTTGTTTTGCAACGTCATCGTTCACATTTCTGAAAGGAATGAGCAAATTGTAATAAATCTTGCAAAACAAGGTCTGGTTCCTGGAGCACTAAAACATTTTTACATCTAGGCAAATGAAAACAATACCCAAGCTCTGCCAGCAAATGAGAGCGTGCCCTGCAATGCCCAGACAAACAGAGCCAGCTCAGGCTGAGCTGAGGGAGGCGCGAGGACGGCAGAGCATCACGGCTGAGGCTCGGCAGTGCTAACATGGCTACATGGCTTCCAGCCAGCTCAAGGCATCAGCAGAGTCAGGAGGCATCTGCCTGGGACTGAAGCAGGGCTGGCTCCCATCTGCTTGCAAATGCTGCATGGACTTACAAAGCAGTGGACACAGATTACTTCACAAGAGCAAGGCAGTGTCAAAAGTGTTGAGCCTTAAATCGCCAGGAATTGTCACTTCAGATCTGTCCTGCTCTTACACCTATTCCCTATGCCAGTATTTACCTTTCTCACTTCAGCAAAATACTGGGTGAGTGACATACATGAATTGTTTTATTAATGTAATTTTTATTTCAAGAAGGAGTCAAGACGCAATGAGGGCTGAAGGAGCTGCTCCTCATTATTCTCTCTAAACCATACTGAAACTCTACAATCACCCTATTTACCTCTGTTTGGAGAAACAACACAAAAATTTTAACAACTGATGGTCTTGAGCCTTTGTAGAGTTGACTAAACAGGCAACGGTACACACCAAACAGGACCCAAAGAATCGGCACAGTCTACAAAAGCCTTTTCTGTAGTCAGCTTGCCTACACCAGTGACACACTACTTTTTTCTCCCCCAATTTTCACCTTCTTCCCATCTAATAGAACCAGTTATTTCTCTTATCTCCACTTTAGCGCTTCTGTTTATCTTCAGTTTAAAAAGGTAGTCAAGGAAAAGATAAATTATCACAAAGTATGAAATGTATGTAATCATACCGGACACCAATATAGATGTACAATTTTTTATATGAATTTTCACGCTTACTGCACCTCAGGCATTTCATTAAGGTGTCACTAAACCACCAATTATATCAATTGCTGTATCGTGTAACTTCTCAACTTCTGTGTGAGTGAACAGTTACCAGTGGCACTGGCCTACAATTTTTTTTTTTCACTGACATGTCCAATATACAATGGAATAGAGCTAGGAAATAAAATTCCTAACTCAAGGAGTAATTACACTGAATAGATACAGGGAACACATTAAGGAAATATACGATCTTAGATAGTACAGATACGGCTCCATTAATTGCACTGAGAAGAAAAGACATCATAAAACTGTCAAGATAAGTTAAGTGATTTAGGAACAAATGTCCCAAATTATAAAATAACCTAGGTATTTAGGGTCATCAGTGCATTTGATAATCACTTGTAGTCCAAAGTCTCACCTCTCAATGATTTTCAATCAGTATCCCAGTGCCTAGATCACAAGAAATCAGACTGGAAGAAAAAAATGAGACCAGCTGCCTGCATTAAATAAGTACCCACACAAGAGACATTCATGTTGAGGATGTGTAGATACCGCAGGCCACAGGATGCTTCCCACAGTCCTGTACAAAATGCAGAGCCAGAATGAGAGCTCCAGCCCTGGAGTTTTTCCTTATGGTGCATTTTAGTTTGAGAGCCTTACTGTCACCCCAGGTCCCTGAAGCAGTAGGATATTCGTGAAATAAAACTCCTAAGTTATTCCAGGAAGCTGACCTCTACTATTTTACACAGGATATTAAATAGACCCCAGCTGTCTCCACTTAGAAGTGACTTAGTTCACATGTTTTATAAAGGTCCATTCAGCTGCTTTCTGAGTTATCGCAGAACTGGAGTGACCTTCTGTGAAGAAACAGACAAACTATCTGGTGATTTCCCTCACCTACTTTTCATGCAGGCATATCTTGGTTTTCAAACATCACAAACGGCATCTGTATCTTCTACACTGAGAATCTGTGTTCAGATTATGAAAATATCTGACTGACAAATAACTGTCTCAAGTCCATTGGAAGTAACATACATGTGTAGTAGAACTATTTTTTTTGCTAAATCCAGGAAGACACAGTGGTCTTGGTTTCCATGAACGCCTCTGTACACAAGCACCTAAGGTATATGATGAAGCGCAGTTCAGTTCACGCAATTTTACCCCAGAAAGCAGAAGTGACATGGATTTAGATTTGCCAAAGCACAAGAACAGTTTTTCAGGTTTGTGAAAATTACAGGGATCAACAGGTTAGAAATGCCACGATAATCACGTTCATTGAGAAAATTTTAGCAAAATTATTTCAAGAAAACAGCCTTTTCAAGAAGAGCCTCTATTTAAAAGCTGACAAATGATATTGCAATATTTTTGCATAAAGGATGTGCTCTGGGATGAATAAGTTCTGGAACTGAGTGAATACTGCAATTAAGGGATGGTAATTTCATGCTTGAAAGAAGACAGATAAAAGTGACCATGAATTTTGCAAGATGTGAAAAATTAAAAAATGAGTTGATACTGAGACACATAATCCCATCATCTAAATATTCCCTAAAGCCTTTTAAAATATATATTTGTACTGCAAACAAGAGACAAAAAAAGTCGTCTATTAAAAAAATTAGTTCTGCTGCTTTTAAACATTGACATTCCCTGTTCAGTGGGCTGCTGCAGTGGACTGTGCCCCAGTGAAGTTAAGCCAATAGATGTTTACTTTTTCTGGATATTGCCCGGGCTCTTTGCCACCAACATTAGAATTTATAATTTTCATTTACTCTTTTCAGAATACATTTAATAAAATTTACTACTTTATTTTACTTAGGAGTGAGATGGCATTTCTGGGTTCCAAATTTCAGTGTCATGTAGCTGTTTAGAAACAATTAGTTTTTGGGACTTTTTTTTTCTCTTGACTTGCCCGCATCTTCTTTCGATTTTTTCTTTTAACTTAAAAAAACATTCAGACATTTTTAAAGCACAGGCAATAAGCTAAGTGCAGTCCTACATGTCTAACAATCCTAATCTATGTTACAAAACAGTGATTCTCAACATCCTGATATAAATGTAGTCAGATCTTGAAATTTTCATGGTTTTCCTTTTCCACATAAACACCCATACATATGAAATATGCATAGCCAAACAGCTTAATAGAGCAGCCTATTTGCTTTACTACTACTATATTGTTTTAATGGTTCCATAACAAACAAAGCTGTTTTCAAGTCTTGTTAAATTAAACTATAAAAGAACTAGCTCCAACAGACACCCAATGTAAAAAATGATGGAGCAGAACCTATTAGTATTATTGACTGATTTTTATCTTGAAGGCTATTGTGGAGCAATGTGGGCTGACATGTTTTGAGATTATGGAAAAATAAAAATTCCCCCCAAAATTATTCCACACGATGAAGGTATACCACCACTGTTTCTCAAGAACCCAAGTCTTCGATAATTCAGATGGGAATATAAGTTAGACACCAGAATTTTCCAACTATTTGCAATTGTACAATCACGTAATTTGCTCAAAATTATTTGAGGCAATGAAACTACTTGCAGCATCAGAATTTTACCAATAATGACCTAACTTGCTCGCTTAGTGGCAAATCCTGTATGAGACCAATATGGCAGAGTGAAGGGTAACGACAAAAAGAGAAACTACAACTGAGAAAGCTTTGAAAGGTGCCTTAAACTACTTGCAGACTGCATGAGCGGCCATCTCCAACACACATCCTCAATAACTTTTCCTCTTGTAAAAGATTAACAATTTTTTACCAAAATGGCTTCTGCTGGGGCTTAAAACTGAGTGCAAGATAAGCAGGCAATGCCCATCCATCCCAGATACATCCTGCTCCCTTTAGTACTTTAATGCCAAATGCAAACTAGAAGCAGATTGTCTGAAGTCAGTATGTTTCACAGAAACCCACATTCCGCTAATAGAAGTACATAATTTTCACCAATTGATAAAAGAAGTGTCTTGTACAAGCTCTTAC
Organism: Empidonax traillii; assembly: GCF_003031625.1. NCBI lineage: Eukaryota > Metazoa > Chordata > Aves > Passeriformes > Tyrannidae > Empidonax > Empidonax traillii. The sequence continues at coordinate 972,651 of NW_020955577.1, forward strand.
CAACAATCCATATACTACAGACTTCAATAAAAAAATTAATTCCCCTATAAAACTAATTTCTTCTTCTAATTTCTCACAGTCCAAGTACCCTCTGATATCAATACTGCCTCTTTGTTCCCCTAACCCCAAAGTATTTTCCTATTTGATTTTGTAACATATGTTATTTGCTGTACAAATTCCCTACTTAGTGTTCCCACTTTTCACTCTCAAACTTTACTGACTGGCATTAAGCTCACTGAGCTCTAGCAAGCTACAGCTGGGTGACCACCCTGAATTAGAATCATAGAATGCTTTGGGTTGGAAGGGACCTTAAAAGATCACTTAGTGCCAACCGCCCTGCCGTGCACAAGGACACCTTTCCCTAGACCATGCTGCTCAGAGCTCCATCCAACCTGGCCTTGAACACTTCCAGGGATGGGGCAGCCACAACATCCCTGGGCAATCTGTTCCAGGGCCTCATCACCCTCACAGTAAAGAATTTCTTCCTAATACCTACTCTAAACCTACTCTCTCTCAGTTTGAATCCATTCCCCCTTGTCCTGTCACTACACGCCTTCATAAAAAGTCCTCCTCCATCTTTGTTGTAGAGTCCCTTCGGGGATTGGAAGGCTGCAATTAGGTCACCCCTAAGCCTTCCCTTTTCCAGGCTGAACAATCCCAAGCCTTCTTGTAAGACAAATGCTCATTCCTCTAACCAAATTGGTAGCTTTCCTCTGGACTCACTCAAACAGGTCCATATCCTCTCTGTGCTGGGTACCCCAGAGCTGGATGCAGCGCTCCAGGTGGGGTCTCACCAGAGCAAAGAAGAGGGACAGAATCACCTCCCTTGACCTGCTTGTCACGCTGCTTTTGAAGCAGCCCAGAACACAACTGGCTTTCTGGGCTGCAAAGGCACATTGCCGGTTCATGTCCAGCCTCTCATCCACCAGCACCCCTAAGTTCTTCTTGGCAGGGCTGCTCTCGATCTGTTCATCCCACAGCCTGTATTGATACCAGGGGTTGCCCTGATCCAGCTGCAGCACCTCGCACATGCTTGCTCTGCACTCACAATGGGGAGACTCTAAATGACTAGGATGAAGTATACTTTTAATATTCAGCTGGTTAAATTTAAGAGTCTGTTCACAATTACCTTACATTCTTGTTTTATATTTTTTACGTATGGTTATGTGTACCTTTCGTGAGTCCACCATGATATAATGGAGCACAGCCACAAAAACGGTGAAGAAGACATTCCTCACTCCTCCACAGAGTTTGAGGACCCAATACTCATAAACTGACCTGCTATATCTAGCACCCAGGAAGAGGCTATAGGTCAAAAGCAGCAGGCAGGATTTCCAGTGATGGGAAACAAGACCCTAAGGAATGGTGTATGACTCAAGTGACAAAACATGCCGCTACAACTCTCTATTTAAGTAGCTACCATTTTAAATCTAAGCCTTTTCATGTAATTCCTCTTGACAGTTAATTTTTTGACTACTTTTTGGTTTTTAATCTCTTTTTCCTAAAGCCTATTGTTACTACATCAAATTTGGGAACCACCCCTTTCCCAAGGATATCAGATTTAATTATTGTGGCCACTATGACTGTGTGTCTTGACTATTAAGAGTTTCTTAAACCAGCTTTGCAAGTTCCTTCAGGTTAGGTAGAGAGTGATCTCTCCTTTTTGTACTCCAAGAACAGTTGCTTCGTTGATGGTGTTAAGTTTTGACTTTAAACCTTGTCTATTATGAACAGTGGTTGAAATTGTCCTTTATTACTGTTTTAGTAAACTTAGATGACTTTACAGCCTCTTCCAGAATTATAGGCTCAATATCCTTTCACTGATCTAGAGGATGGCAGATCTGTATTTTCTTCTTATGACTTAAGCTTTGCTTCTGCAGAATAGTCTTGTTTACTCTAAACTTTAGGTTACTGGCATAATTTTCTGTATTTCCTTAGAGACACTGCAATATCCTGCTGATTTGGGATGTTCCATATAGTTTAAATGTCTTCTAAGAAGACTCCCTCATTCTTCACCTGTCTACAATTTATCTACAGCCACAAGTATCTTTCATTTTCAATCAAACAGGTTACCTGACTCTTCTGTGCAAATACTAACTACTCTTGCTGTTGTACTGTCATGATCTTCAGTTCCAGTCTCATTTCTGTTTGCACTTTTTCACTACTGCATAAGTATTTGCCTTTGAAATAAGTGACTTATCTAAAAGATGTTTTACTCTGACCAAATAAAATTAAGTAATGAAACCTTCTTGAGTTCTTAACAACAGAGGCAATATGAATAATAAGCAGTAGAGAATTAAGTAATAGCAGGTAACACTTTTTTTGTCTTAAATGATGTTATGATGAATGGAATTCTGTACAATGAAGAGATACAGGTGCGCAGTTCTGCAGAAGTATTAACTTGTCTGGGTCCTTCCAAGAATGTCAAATCTTATAAGTTTAACAAGACATTTAATTTTGATTTTCAGACTACAGTCATTGATCCAACCTGTCTGGATATGGGTATTACTGCTTTGATCAAAACTTGTTGCTCAGCTTTTTATAAAAAACAGAGAGAAACATTAAGGCAACAAATTGATTAGAGACGTCTGTGAGGAAACCACAAAGATCCGTGGGTAGGCCTATCTCCATTAACAATCTTGAAGGTTATCTAAGGATAAACAACACACTAGTTAAAAGTGCAGATGCGGCTCAGTCTCTATGTCATAAAGCTTACAAATACAAACAAAGTATGCTGATAGATAAAGTTAGCAAAACATGATTCACTTTACCTCTACTTCCTGGTAGAGAAAATAATACAGGTCATTAACTTCCCCCGAAGGGACCTGGAAATCAGTAATAAAGGTTCTAGTGCTGTGCTAGCAAGTAACGTTAGATATAAACTTTCAATGCTGTACAGTAATCAGAAAGTCTCTAACTGTAGCTCCTGAGGTATTTGCATTTGAAGAAAAGAGAGGTACCCAGCACTGAAATGACTGTGTCTGTGATGCAACCTGGAGTTCAAGAGTAAGCACAGCACTGCACAAAATGCTTAGGTGAAAACACAGACATTGAGTATTTCTGAGGATACATACTAAGCAGAGAGGAATTACTTGTGGTGCTAAAAGAGAGTGTAATTAGAAGGAGTGAAACAGAAACTCTGTCAACAGAAGGTCAACAGAAACTCTGAATCCGTATCAGTGAAAAACGTCCTAATGACTAAACTATTTTTATACCCTGGTTTGGTGAACTCAATAGTTGCAGAATCTAAATGGTGAAGTCTCAAATGTGCATGCTTGATAGGACACCTCTGCACAGTCTGCCTGTCCTAATGCATTTTTGTTCATCCTAATATTAGGACTTTATGATTTGAACAACAAGAGCTGTTTGAATCAGCGTAGCTCCATGGACTTCAAATTCACCAGCAGAAACTCAAGCCTTAAATTTGCAACTGTATTACTGGATTAGTTGGAAGATGTGTACGCAATTTCACCAGTAGTAGTGTTAGGCTGGTCACACAGATGAACAGTTAACCCTGCATATTACTTTTCAGAACATAATACAAGAAAGAGCAGAAGCTCTTCCTTCAGCTATAATCTTCAGGTTAAAATGTTGTAAATATGATGATCCACTACTGTAAAGTCAGAGCCCTTACAGATAAGAGCCATATTTTATAGAGAATACCAGCTGACTATAATTTATTGAAGGGTTGTCATTTATTATGAGACACATTTATATTCTAGACAGCCACAAGGGTTTTTCTAGGAAAATTATGTCATTACCAGTGAGGGAAACTCAAAAGCAAAAATCATACATTATACATAATACTGTAAATCTGAAGTATCTAATTTTATCTTTAGCATGCAACTTAAAAATGAAAAACACAGTATATTCATATGATGAGAAAAAGAGGTAGAAGGTAAAAACTCAGAGAATGACAGAATGTGGGAATCTTAAGACTTACTAAAATGGATGCAATGTTAACATTGATATAATGTATCTAAAAGAATCCCACTGTATTTCTCTTAACATGCTGGATTAGATAATAACTTTATTCAAAATGCTGTTGCTAGGCACGTTTAAGTCTGTTGTAAATAGATGACTTTCATATCCTATACATGTTCTTAATATTATAGTGCTTTTAAAAATTGTGTGATTCTGCATTTCTATGTGTTAAACAAGTTTTTTTTTGCAGTAACACTCACAAGGAGTCCAATTCCTTGTCATAATAAGAGAAAGTTTTAAATGTGACATTCAGTGGCTTTACAGTCTTCCCTTTCTATGAGGAAAGAGCAGAGTGGGCAAGGTTCTCTAAGGTTGTTTCACTTCAGTGGTAGCTGTGTGTCCAAACGAGTCCTCCCCCAAACATCTAAGCACAGTCAGTACATTCCCAACTCCTACTGCCAAGTTAAAATGAAAACGGTCTTAGTTCAGTAATGATTGAGGTGGTTTGCTCTAATCAAATTAAACCAGCCAAATGTTCTTTTCAAAGGTAACTGTCTACTCTGCAGCTGTATGCAAAACACCACATCAAATGTGGAAAAAAAAAAAAAAAGTGATAGAATTCTATCCTTACAGTAGAGCCCTGGCTCCACTGATGAAGAGAAACAAAAGCACCAGTGCAGCTAGGAATTACGATCACAGAAAGCTCCTAGAAATATGCTAACTTAAGAAACAGTGAACAAAGTACTGAAATTTCCAGTTTATAATTAATTGATTTCAGGGAGAAGGGAATTCTCTGGCATTGTTAAACAGCAATTTATCACAGTGACTAGACTTCAAATAGATATTAAAAGACTAGCCAGAGCTTCACATAAAAGAGATAAAAAAAATCACACAGGCTTTTCCATCCTATTTTTCACTTCGTTTCTCTGTTTCTATCAAAATATGTAACATTCAGCACTGACTAATGCTTCAAAAGTCCAAACTCAATAGGTTTCGCTTAAACTCAGTATGATTCATCTGCGCTAGAACTGAGTTTTCAATTATTAAATACGGGAAATTCCTGCAAAGATGAATTAATGCCTGAGATAGTTTTTTATTTTCTTTTATTAAGAGAAGATCATCTGTTAATGATAATCCAGAGTGATAAACAGTCAGTGTTAGTATGAACCCTCTTAAAACAGTATGGAACTTTTTGCTAGGTCTGTAGATTGTTTGCTAGGTATGTCAGGGGAAACCCATCCTAGAGCAATGTTACAAATACCAGGAAAGTGGTACACCCTGTATTTAGGTATGTGAAATCACTTGGTCCTTATGAGATTAGAAAGCCGTCTTCCTCTAAAACCCTAAAAAGGCATCTAAAGTATCATATGGAAGAGTGTTGTTAGAATTTTAAGGTTTAATTTCAAAGAGATTATTTAGTGGAATATTTCCTTCATTTTCTAAGTATGGGACAAATTTTCAAAGGTGAAAGGTAAATAAATAAATAGGAAAATCAATAACATCATTTGAATGCAATAAGGTATTTTGAAAGAGCTCAGAAATCAACAGACACATTTCCACTCTCTGAAGATCATCTCATCAAAAGCTTACCAAATGGCGGTTTCCCAAATGGAAAATATCAAAGTACACAATGGAAAAAACCACTCCTTGGAAAATTCTGAAGTGGTTTATTTTGCAATGCCTTATAGTTTAAAGGTGTAACTGTTAAATTATTATGCATGCATAATTAAAAATATTTTTCAGAATATAAAAAGTTAAAAAGAACAGGTATAGGTTGAAAAATTTCCCCTCTTTTAAAAGAAAAAATTCACCTTAGTTATATATGTATATGGACACAGTTATTTTTGATAATTTGTTAGATAATTAAGAATCAACTTGTTTAGCAAAACTGGAAAACAACCAGACTTCATACCAAGAGTGAAAAGCAAATATTCTATATACAGCAAAGTTTTGGAATGAACAGCAACCTCTACTTTATTTAGTGTTATGAAACTTCACAAATAATTTTAAAATTTCAGGACTAAATTACATCACCTAAGAATTACCACAAAGACAAGTAATCATTCTTGCTGTCAAATTCACATTACTGCTCCATCAGGATAGTTGTATTACTTATTCTGTGCAATTTATTTTAACTTTTAATAGAAACATTCTCTAGAAATAAGGCTTTAATCTACTACATGATAAGAATCAGTATCTGTGGTTCACATTCTAATGTATATTGTCCCCCAATACTATTCAGAAAGTCTTAAAATTCAGTGCACTGTTCATGTCATAGCTCTTTCTATTTGGTAATGCACTTAGATTTGTGCTAAGCTTCAAACAATGGCTTAAATCCCACCGAGTGTACCTGAGTGACTCACTCAGTGCTTTGCTAAGTTAGAGCCTCCAGCTCCAGAGTACTCTCTTTCAAACACCTGGAAAGCAAGTACTTTTCTTCTCCCTGCTTTGTTCCACCCTTCAGCCATGGGTAGATACCATGAAGCAAACTAGAAAGGCCCAATGAATCTACCCTGGCCCCTGCTTGTGAGTGTGGACCACGCATTTTCTTATTCTTTTCAAGGCTGTTTTGAATCCTGGATCCAATTCCATTAACCATGGCGATGCTGATGCCTCACCTGGTAGTCACAGTCTGCCACCAGCAATGGTTGTGGCAGAATGAGTTGGTTTTCCATTCTGCATAGGACCCAGAAAAACTCGATCTCTTCAAGAACAGCAGACACAACCATCTGCAGATTACAAGAAGGCAGGGAGCACTGAATATAATCTAAATGGCTAACATTTACTTTCACAAAGACTGGAAACATGTTTTTTATAAAAAGCTTAGATTCAGAATAAGATAAAATACTTTTTAAAAAAAGGTCTTGTACTCACTCCAGAAACTGAATTTCCTAAGGCTCAGAAGTCCATTTTGTATTCAACCCTTCCTTCCTGATGTGCTCTTATCTTGTCCTGTTTCTGGCAGATCATGTATTCAAACTACATCATCACATCCATAACTAATAAACAATTCATATGGACAGGAAGAATATCACTTATTTTCCCTGTACATGCTCATTCTGCGTATTGTAAGGTTGCAAACAGATGATGACAGGCCAGCATTCATATGCAGTCTCTGCCCAATGGTGTCTGCCAACTTAACAAGTTTCTCCAAGTCCCACCTACCACCAAACCCTATTGAGTGGCAACCACAACATTCCCCTTTGCTCTCCTGCCATCAGAGATGCCATATTTCCAGGCAGGCGGTCCCTCCCTCCCCAAGACCTTTGCACTGTCCCTTCTCACAGTGGCCGGTCAAGTCAAGGACTGTTTCCCTTTCTCTCCGACCACCACTGCTCTGCAGCCTGGAAATGCTTCTCTCCCGCCAAGGCACTTCCCGTCTTCACATCTGCCTTGAGGACCATCCTGTTTGTGTTAGACTAAAATCGACTCCAAGGCTTATTCAGTTTTTCCTTCTCATTACTCATCCACCATTTTTACCTCAGCTGCGATTCATCTGCCACACTAATACTTGGCAAGTGTCAAGTTCAGTTTCTGCTCCGCTCCATCCCCACACATCTTTCTGTGTGCAAGACAATCCCTGTAGCTGGCAATGCAGGGGTCACCATTTCTTTGTCTCCTGGGGCCTGCCAGATGCCAAATGAGTGGTGCTACACAAAAATAAATTGTATCACACAAAACAGTGCACTGCTGATGTACAAGAATGACCTCACACACTAGAAGTTTAACATGAGCTTGGCAGAAAAAGGAAGTAAGGAAGGAAGCAGAATTCACTAGAGACAAACACCCCCCAAAATAGAAATGTGAAATATTTCACTTGACGGGATGGAACATCTCAATGATTTTGAGATGATGATCCTTTAAAATAATTCACAGTACAGTAATAAAGCCAGAAGCCAATATCGGCATCACCACAAAATGGAAGGAGAAATAAAATTAACTACTGCCTTTGGAAATTTTTTTTCCTCTGTATGTTCCCCCATCATTTCATTTCAACAAAGAGAAAAAAGAAAAACAACTATAGGTTCAAATTGCCTTGCAAAACCTTAGGCAGGTACTGATGAGCTGTTACACATATGTTCTGAATGCTTTATCAGGTCAGACAGGGAATCTTAAGATACTTATAAAAAGATACCTTCTAAGCATATGGAAATTTTAAGAAGCAAACCATTTATACACTTCTGGGACCTTTGAGCAAGGTCAAGAAAGTGATGGTCTTCATGTCAGGGCACATGAGGATGGGGGATTGACGCGTGCCCACACCTCTCTTCCCCACACTCAGATGGCCTTGCCAAGCGAATCAGTTGATGGGCTCTACCAAGCACTCAGGTGTAAACCAAAAGATAACAGCATGGACCACTGGACTGCAAACGCAAGGAAAAAGCAGCATGACACTACTGCTGTACCTCAGAGGGCAGTTTATGGTGTCATTTATGGATATAATGGACATAAAATAATATAAAAACTTGAACATGGCATAATCGTTTAAATACTCATAACTATTGTGTTCTTCCTCCACTGATTTGTATACCAAAAAGAGTGAGGAATGACTTCAACTAGGTGCATCATTCTGTTTAACCAAAGTCAATTAGCTGGGGCATTTATTTTGCAAGTTAACACGAAGGAGAGAATTAAGATTTTTACTTCCTTCTTATATGGTTATAATCACCTTGAATGGCAAGATTTCTGACAATTACCTTTGAAATAATAACCCAGATTAGATTATATTGTAATAGGTCATATTCAGTATAGTGTCATTAAAACTTAAGAAGTTGTATTTATAAAAAAATTATGATAGGAAGTAAAAATATACAGCTTTGCAGTTCTGTTCTATTTGCTTAAGGTTTAGCTCTATTAATATAAATAGGATAGAAAACAAGCATGGCAAGAATTGCAGTAATCTGTCTTGTATATCACCTTCCCAGAGCATGAATTCACAGCTTGATGGATGATTAAGATTAGGGGAAAATTATTCCTCTGATTACCAGCAGGAGAGAGATAAAATGAATGCAATATATAGCTGAATTTAGCATTATAATCACAAGAAGAATTTTTACAGATATACTGCATCAGGGAATACTCCTAGTTTTACACACAAGAGTTTCCTGAATCTTATGGGTCATTTACTCCTGGCAAAGTCTGTTCTTCATCTATATACATTTCATTTTTCCCCAAACAGAACAGCACTAAGCTATGTAAGTGCTGGACCAACTTTTGCCAGATTTATTTACTGTATATAGTAAAGTTTTAGTATTACATCTTATGATCTGAAAGGTGAGCTAGAGGAGCATCTTAATCATCCTAACAGTTACAAGAGACTTTTCCAAGCCTATGACATACCTAGTTTTAGAGGAATTCACAGTAAGATTTACTTTTGAAGGTTCTATTTTTAACTTTGTTTTGTGAAGATAAATAGAGTAAGGTGTCCTGGTGGAGAGGAACTCTATACAAAGGGTAAATGTGAGCAGGAGAGTATTTTAAGCACATTGCAATTATCCTTTTAACTGCATTTTCTCCATGCCTTTCTATACGCCATTCTCGACAGTCTTGAAAAACTTTAGATCAGTTCTCAAGGCCTTACTTCCATTATAGTTCAGAGACTTCTACTAGCATCACTTTTCTGCTGAAGATCTTATTTCTTTTTGATTCTTTTCTTGCAACTTTTTGCTTTATTCTGCAGTGAAATCTTATCTGATTTCATTATCTTTCATTGCAAAAGCACCTGTGCTGCAAAAAATGCATCTCTTCATTGTATGAATACAAAAATGATAGACTTGGAGTATATGAACATGAAACAAAGCAGAAGCATGGAAAAACATGATAAATATTTAAAATTATTCTGTGCTATTTAGACATTTCACCTTTATGCAGAAAATTCTCTTCCAACACTAATGCCAGGCACTAGGAATCAGTTTTGGCTCTAACCATTTCTCAGATGAAGTGAATCTGCAACCGCTACAACAAGCCTGCAGCAGCAATGCCGGTCCTGAATCCTGGTTCTATGACCAGTGAAGCCATGGAGCTCTACCTCTGCCTGGTAGCACTGGGGCTTTCCTCCTGAAACTGTTCTTCACGTTTAGCACACTTCATGGCAACAGAGAAGCCCTGGGCTGCTGAGCTCCACATCTGAGTTGAGCGTGACACTCAGCCCAAGTTCATGTGGCTTGTGATTTCTGCCACTGCCGTCAGCTGATGCCAGAGTACCACAGCTGAGAACAGCGTGTAGGCGGCTCATCTCTTTAAAGTCTAGACTTTGACTCACAGAACGACTACTGGTTGGCATTGAGCAACTCGTGGATCACATATGCCACTACTCAGAGGTAACAGACAACATACTTGCAGTTCCAACTCAGTTCTCTCAGGCTAGTTACCAGTAATATTCAGAAAAAAGCTCAGATATCCCCTCAAAATCAAAAATATTTGTTGTTAAATATTCGTGTTGTTATCCCAGTGCTCTGAAAACAATGTACATTTTAATCCAGTATGCAGACAATGCATTTGGCATTGTTTTTATTTAGTAGCCTGGTCATGACAGCAGCTTCCAGAAAGTATGCCCAAACAATGAACATTTTTTGAGCACAATATGTTCAATAATTGAGTAGTTAGGTAGGCAACTTAAAACTGCTCATCTTTTTTTTACAGTATTTCCTCTTCTCTGAGTATATTTACATAATACAAAAATAGATGTTTAATTTCAATAAATTGCAAACTCTTCTACTGTATTTTGTAACAGAACCGAGCCATTTAAATATTCTCAAATATTTTTTCTATTTTAAGGATATGATTTCAGTCACTCCAAAGGGCTCTACAGATTAAAAACATGCACAAAAGAGGTGAGTTTTTGAACAGCATTCCTCACATCTTAGAAGTGATAATGTTTCAAATTGCTTATCTTCCCCTGCCTGTTTGTGGAAAAAGGTGTGCAGCCAAGGTCCCAGGCATCCTGATTCATCACAGATCAGCCCCTTGTGTCTGAAATCCTGCTTATGGCAAAAGGCGCAGGCTTTGCAACACTGCTACGAGGACCTGGAACACACCTTCAGATATTTTTATATTGAAGTCACATTCTCATATTGTTGGTTGAAATACTTACTGCTTTGCAGAGAATTAATTTGCATTCAAGCTTGTAAAAATATTAGAAGCTCAAATATATTTACGCAATGGTCTGTCCAGATTCGACGGCACTCAAACCAAGCAAAAGAAGCCTGCAGCTGCATAGTCAGTTCATCAAATAGCTCTTTGGAAAACAAGAAATTTATTTTCATGATTTTGATGAATTCAATATTAGAAAGCTCTTAAAAAAATCTTTTACTTCACATGGAAAGACCTCAAAGGCAGAAAAATTCTTAAATATTGTTATGTTGAATTATTCCCAAACAAGGTTTACAATTTCCAAATGTCTAAACCTGGTCAACTGAATCCTCACTTACTCTTATAAATTAATGGGTTGGATTTCAGAGATTTTGAGAATTCCCAATTATCTCTCTACTGCCAAAGAAGAACCTTGTGTGCACTCCTCTGTAAACTAAGCCCTTTGATTTGGTGATCAAATATACGTTGCCCACATAAAGATATCCCCACTTCTGAAATTTATATACTAAGCCCCTGGCATTACTAGGCGCCAGCCAAAATAATGGTTATTAACCAAACTGTGGATTTGCTTGATTAGCAATAGAAGTCTGAGCTGCAGCCTGTATCCCACTGCTCACTGAAGTGAGACTGACGACACACACTCCATTATCAGTATTTTGGAATACAAACACTTTGCCTATTCAGTTTTGACATAACTAAGACTGCTACACTATGCTGTCTTAAAATGAACAAAAATTAATTTATCTCTACCTATTGACTTTTGAGTTTTAAATATAATCTTCTGTCTCATCTTTCCTCTTGTACCTAATAAAAACTGCCCTCATCTCAGACCCTAAAAAAAGGATTATTAGAGGTGCAAAGCATTTTGAAGGTCACCTCTAACTCCAGTGTCTATTTCTCTAGGCCTGGTGTTACTGACGTGCAAAATGTTTTCCTTTTGCTCTGCAATATATGCTTACAATAACACAAAGAACAGAAAATAGTCTTGCTAATACAGCACAACCAGCAAGATGCTGACCAGTTTCAAATCACTGCATATCTGGGTATCTGCAAAGTGAACCTTACCTCTCAAAGCTCATAGTATTAATAAAAGATACTCACAGGCTTCTGAAGGTTTCCAGCTATAGAAAACTCTAGGAGGTCAAAGTAGGGCTACCTTTATAATTAATAATACAGATGATTTATACAGGGTTTAGACTATTCACACGACAGAAAGGACATCCTGGAGCCACTGCCACCGTTTTGCAAGCAAGGTCTGACACCTGTACCATTGCATTCTTGGTAGCACAATCAGCAGCGCATAGTGAAACTAGTATCAGTCAAACAGGACTCAACCATGAGGCTGCCTGCAAAGCTTCAAGTCTTAAGCTGTTACTTCTGTTTAACTTGATAATCTACAGCTCTCTATAAAACCATCTAAAAAGGCAGAATGCACATTTTACTACTGCTCTCATTTTTTGTCATTTCTGTAATGAACAGAGCTGTTAAAAATCAGCTGGCTGGCAGTACTAATAGCTCAGACAAAACCAGGGAGGTTTTCTCTATCCTCTCTTATGCCCCAGGAAATAATGTATATATGGCACCTTGCCCATCCATTACAACACTCAAGTCACGCATCTATGCCTCTGGAGATAGGTGTTTGTGTGTGTGGGAGGCAATGCACAGGGATGAGGTGAGGTCTGGTTGCCAGCACCATGGCCTGCTGTAACCTCAAACTACACTTCACGTACACATTTTAGTGCTCAGTTCAGCCACAAACCCAGCGTCCATTCCATTTATGTCCCCAAACTCTTGCTTGCCCAATTCACGTACTAAACCCAGGACTCCACTGATCAGGACAGTGGTCCCACCTCCTCACCTGACCACGTTGGGGTGTTCGAACGTCTCCAGGTGCCTCAAAACTGCCACCTCTCGGATGGTAGACAGTGGCATTCCCTCCTCACTGGTCTGCACCCGTACCCGCTTCAGCGCGACAAAGCGACCTCCGTTCTTCAAGTCTCGGGCTTTGAACACCTTTCCGTAAGCTCCTTCCCCAATCTCTGCCACATATTCATACTGTTGGTCAGCCAGGTTTGTGCTGTCCTTATCCATGCTGGCACCAGTCCTCTTCCTCTCGAGTTCCAAGTGCCTTGAGGTGGCTTTCAGTCTAGCTTACTTTCTGAAAACTAGTACTTTGCTTGACTTGCAGACAGGCCACGCACTTGGTTCCTCTGCCAGAGGGGCAGTAGGAAGCTCTTGCCCTCCTGTTCTTGTTCCTTTTCTGTACAGGCTCCAACGTGCCTCCTCTTTCAGCCACCAGGAATTATCATACAGTCTTCGGAAGCATTGCCTGTGTAAAGCCAATTAGATCTGGAGGACAAACCAAGCAAGAAAAGTGAGTTTAGTTTACTTCATTACTTTACATGCAAAGCAAAAACATGGTGGAAAGGAGGATGTGAGCCACGAGGGTGACATATGTATCAACGTCTCTCCGTGGCTGATACAACAGTACAAAGTTATCACAGTCTGCGCAGAAGGCTGTGCACACAGCTACAGAGCAGCGCTATGCTGGGGGGTTTTACTGAGCAATGGGCTAAACAGGACCACCCTGTGAGACATGGGTGATGGGGATGGCACAGCTAATGATGCACGTGTGAGAGGAAGTTATGCCCAAGAACTTTTCTACATTGCACGTGATATCTTGGAAAGATATCCCAGGCTGTATTACTGTCTCTTGCTTGCAAATAATAGCATTTAGAGGTTTCTGCCTTGGTCTGCTCTCTCCTGTGCTTAGCCCTTCATGAACACATCATGAACACGCCGCAAGAAACAAGGTTCTGCCTCAAAGTGCCTGTGGGAAGGAGAAATACATACATATTTAAAGGACAATAATACATTATGAAGCATTGTTGGCTGAGGTAGATTCAGGAATGTGCACTTTAGCAAACTTATCAACAAGCAAGGGTTTTGGCTGTGGATACTGCTACCTCTGTATCACTGGCAGTTCCTTGCAAAGCAGCATGATGAAAGATGTCCTCAGGAACCACATGCTCTGCTGTGAGTGCATGAGGCTGGAGAGCAGAAGCACTTCCTTCTACATCCAGTTTCATCCACTTTCTGCAGGACTGGGCAAATCCTCTCCCTTCACAAAACTTCACATCGATTCTCTCCCTGCCCCTTTTTAACACAGCAATACTGTGACCAGGACTGCAGCTCTCTCCCACACTGCATTTCTACCGTGCTAGGAATAAAGAGCTCCAGACAGCTCAGTCGGGGATCCCCTAAGTGGAATCCACGCACAAAGCCAGGGATATTCCGCACACTTACGCTGATCTTACACCCTAGCTGCGGATGAAAAGAGCAGTCTCAAGGAAACCTGTGCCCGCTGCTCATCCCTCCTCCCCGGCTGCAGCCAGAGGCGGCTCCCTGCCTCGCCGGCGTCGGTTCCCACCACCACAGCTGCCACCGCACCGCCCTAGCCAGCGGGCAGCCCCGCGCCCCCCTTCTGCAGCATCACCGGGCGACACCGACCGCGGGGGGACCCCTGCCCGCCCCCGAGCGCCGGGGGTCGCCCGCCCGCCCCCGATCCCCGCGGTGCTGGGGGATCCCCGCCCGCTCCCGCCCCGGGGGGTTCCCCGCCCGCCCCGGTCCCCGCGCGGGGCCCCCGCGCCCCCCGGCCCGCGCCGCTCGCAGGGCGCCCCCCGGCGGCGGGCAGCGGCGCCGCGCGTGCGTGGCGGCGGAGCCGGCGGGCCTGTGCCCCGGCGCGGCCGCGTGGAAACTTACCCGTGCTCGCCCTCCCCGGGCACGGCGGGGCACCGGGGCTGCCCCCGGCCCCCGCTGCCCGCACTGGGCCGCCGAGCTCCCCTCCGCGGGCGCCCCGTAGGCGGCGGGGGGTGGCGGCGGGGGACACGCGGGGAGCCGCGTCCCCGCGTTTCCTCTCAGCGGACGGGGCGTGGGGGCGGCCCGGCTCGGCTGCGCGGCGGGACAACGAGGGGACCCCCCCGGCGGCTCCGCCGGAGGGCCCTCCCTCCCCCGCGGTCCCCTCTGCGCCCCCGCGCCGACCCCCAGGGGGCTGCGGCGGCACCGCGGGTTGCGCTGCCCCGGCCTGGCCACCCAAGGGACTCGTCCGCGGTGCCGCCCGCGGGTGGGGGGTGCGCGGCGTGGGCTCCCGGGCCGGGCAGGGAGGGGGCGGCGTGTGGGCCACGCCGCGGAGCCGGGTGCGCGGAGCACATGGGCGCCCCGCGTTACCTGGTGTGCGCCACGGTCGCCTGCACCGCCACCAGTTCCCCAAATAATCCTCAGCCCCGGGGGGTGGGTGGGGGGGGGAGGGAGGGGGTGAGTCCTCCCTAACACAAACCTCCCACTGAGCGAGGCGGGGTGGAGAGCCGGCCTGGGGTCTGCCCCTTCACATGGCGATGTCTCCGGCAGGTCCCGGCAGCGGCCGCCCGGGCCACACAGGTAGCTGCTCCGCGGCTCGGCCGCCCTCGGCTCGCATCCTCCTGCCGCCGCCGCCGGGCTGCACCTTGGCGCAGAAGGAGCTCGCACTCGTCCCCCAGCCCGCTCCTCCCGCCCCCACCCTGCCTGGGGAAAAGGAAAACGCGAAATAAAAATCGCGGCCAGCGGCCCCCGGGGAGCTGCAGCGCCACGACGGCAGCCCCGCCGGCCGCAGCCTGCGGTGCGGGGCTCGGGCACCACCGGCCCTGGGCGCCGCCGCCGCTCCGCCGCTGCCCCGGCGCTGCCGCTCCTCCTTCGCTCCCTCGGCCTCTGTTCTGCCTGGGAGCAGCAGCAGCTTGCTGCCTCTTTTTTTTTTTTTTTTTTTTTTTTTTTTCTTTTTCCCCTCTCCTCAACTTTTTTTTTTTCCCTTGCTTTCCCACGCTGGCTGAATGTGACTTGACCCCGTTTCAAAAAAGTTTGACATAGTGCTTCAACATTTCCGCATTCCTCCCCGACTACAAAGGCTGCAGCCGCCTCCTTCTGCTTTCTGTCTCTGCTCTCTGTCTTCACACTCAATGAAATCCCTCATGTGCCCCTGCCAAAGGCAGCCGCATACCGCAAGGGTCGCCGCGAGCGCCGCGGCCAGGCATGGCCTGGGGCGAGCGCCCCGGGGGGTCCCGGCAGGGCCCGGCCCGGCCCGGCCCCGGCCCCGGCCCGGCCCCGCAGC
>NW_020955577.1:990168-992489 GCF_003031625.1 Empidonax traillii
TTTTTTGGCTACTTTCCGTTCACAGAGACTGCAGAGCTCCGGCAGGAAGTAAGCGCCCATGAATGCTTTCGGGAAGCATCAAGAAACTTCGTTGCTGGAGAACACCCCCTGCTCCCCCAGTGAAGTCTTTCCCCAGCAGGATTGCAGCTGGAGATGCACGAGGCAGCGGGGCGAGGAGGGCACGGTGTGCGGAGGAGCTGGGCGCGCAGGCTGCCCGTTCTCCGATGCAGAGAATGTTTTGTATGGAGCCGATTCTTACAAATACTGAAATTCACCACAAACAAAAAAAAATAATCACAAAACAGATAACTATCTACTCTGTCTCCATGGGAAAAAAACACACAGCCTAGTTCCCAGTTCTCCCAGCTGGTACCCTCCAGCACATGCTCTTCTGGACCTAAGCGATGACTGTGGTCCAGCTCCAGAACCAGTGCTTATTATAGCGGTTTAACGGAGAGGGTGGACCCAAATCCCTTTATACAGTTTGAAGCATAATTTAACTAAGTGGTCTTGTAACTCAAAAAGGGTACGTCTAGGACTTTGCATTATATATTGATTTAGAATAACTAAATATATATATATATTACTGTAAAACCGAAAATAATTCATATCAGAAAGAAGCATATAATTTCTGACCCCAGCAATTCCACATGCCCTTCCAATTTCTGAGAGGTTTAGAAGCAGCACCTGGAGGGGGGGGTGTGTAGCAAGAGGAAACTGGCTGAGGGCAGAAGGGAGGCTCCTTATTTATCCTGGGGAAAACAGGGAGCTGGTACTGCTCAGGTCTTCAAGGAAAAAGCCAGTGGCACGTGAGTGTTTTCAGGAGATCATGCATACTTTGCAAGAACTTAATTTATGCTCATATTGTAGTTTTAATTACAGAAATTCCTCAATAACTTCCGAAGTCCATGATGTATCAGAGAAATATTCTGAAGTTAATGGCAAACCCCATAACCTTTAAATGTGAAAATGTCACAGATTCAAATACACAGATCAAGTATTTCTTTTTAAAAGATGTAAAAAATCACATCACATTATGAGATTCATATATACATATATTACCTCCCTTCATTTGTCTGTTTCATAGCATTCATACATTTCTTAAATGTATTTCCTTTCCTCTCCCTCTCTTCCCCTTTCCTCACCCTCTTTCCCTCTCCCTCTCCCTAATATTTAGGCAGCTGTAACAAGCTTGGTACACAAACCCCTCCTCAGGTTCCAGAGGCATTAATTGTCTCACTTTACGTGCAATAGGCTTCCCTTTTGGGAGGGATAAGTGAAGCCTTGGTTGCTGTCTGCCCCTGAAGATCTCTGGATCTTTAAAACTCCAGTCAGGCTCTGTTTAACTGTGGTGTTTCCAAGGAGGGGCAGAGGGGCACTAGGTCCTTTTGCCAGATAACTGTGCAGCCTCATGTTCAGGATGAACATGGAAAGGAGTTTTCTGCGGTCCCCTGACATTTACTTCTGTGCTCAAATGTGCTGATTTATTATTCTCCTAATAAACGGTGTTCAAGACAAGATCACACCTTCAACTCAAATTTTCCCAGTATTTTGGGAGAATATATGTAATGGTTCTGTCCTTTAAAATCTGCCTTTCTCTGTGGTGATGTCAGTAGAGATTGCCATGGGACATAATATACTCATGCTGTCAAACTGAATGAATTTATAACATAAAAGTGTCACATAGTTACTGTGGCTTTATATGCTCCTCAGATTTTTTTCCAGGGACTTTTTCAAAAAATGATGTGACTACTTTTTTTCTTTCTCTTTGTCTGAAGATCGGGTAATCAAACTACTCTGTCTCAAACAGTACAGAGTTCAAATAAGCTATACAAACATCTAAAATGACCTAAACCAATTTTCTCAATTTTCTTTATATACAAGTTAAGTGACTTCAGGAAGAAATTTCCAAACATGATTAAATATAAACACAAGCTAAAATGGATGATATTACAAGTAATTTGTTGAAGAGGCTGAAATTATTTACCTGAAATGCCAGGTTCTTTGAAAACATAAAATCTACTACATTTGTTTTAAAGTTCAAATCAAGAAAATGTTTCAAACTATACATTTTAGAATAGTTATAAATCATAAAAAAGAAACTTCAAATAAAAAATTTTTCTTTTCATAATAACCTTGAAAAATGGTTAATCTTTTGTGTTCATGAAAACAACATGCTCCTTTAAACATTTCTGATTTAGAAGAGGTAAGTATTTGTTTATTTTTTTATCAACAATGGAAGTTTCCCTATACAGAAATTAAGAAATCCCTTACTTGTTTTATAATTGATAGTATCTTAATTTTTAGAAATTTACAGCTAT
>NW_020955577.1:992510-994811 GCF_003031625.1 Empidonax traillii
ACTTTCCGTTCACAGAGACTGCAGAGCTCCGGCAGGAAGTAAGCGCCCATGAATGCTTTCGGGAAGCATCAAGAAACTTCGTTGCTGGAGAACACCCCCCGCTCCCCCAGTGAAGTCTTTCCCCAGCAGGATTGCAGCTGGAGATGCACGAGGCAGCGGGTCGAGGAGGGCACGGTGTGCGGAGGAGCTGGGCGCGCAGGCTGCCCGTTCTCCGATGCAGAGAATGTTTTGTATGGAGCCGATTCTTACAAATACTGAAATTCACCACAAACAAAAAAAATAATCACAAAACAGATAACTATCTACTCTGTCTCCATGGGAAAAAAACACACAGCCTAGTTCCCAGTTCTCCCAACTGGTACCCTCCAGCACATGCTCTTCTGGACCTAAGCGATGACTGTGGTCCAGCTCCAGAACCAGTGCTTATTATAGCGGTTTAACGGAGAGGGTGGACCCAAATCCCTTTATAGAGATTGAAGCATAATTTAACTAAGTGGTCTTGTAACTCAAAAAGGGTACGTCTAGGACTTTGCATTATATATTGATTTAGAATAACTAAAAATATATATATATATTACTGTAAAACCGAAAATAATTCATATCAGAAAGAAGCATATAATTTCTGACCCCAGCAATTCCACATGCCCTTCCAATTTCTGAGAGGTTTAGAAGCAGCACCTGGAGGGGGGGGTGTGTAGCAAGAGGAAACTGGCTGAGGGCAGAAGGGAGGCTCCTGGGGAAAACAGGGAGCTGGTACCGCTCAGGTCTTCAAGGAAAAAGCCAGTGGCACGTGAGTGTTTTCAGGAGCTCATGCATACTTTGCAAGAACTTAATTTATGCTCATATTGTAGTTTTAATTACAGAAATTCCTCATCAAGTTCCGAAGTCCATGATGTATCAGAGAAATATTCTGAAGTTAATGGCAAACCCCACAACCTTTAAATGTGAAAATGTCACAGATTCAAATACACAGATCAAGTATTTCTTTTTAAAAGATGTAAAAAATCACATCACATTATGAGATTCATATATACATATATTACCTCCCTTCATTTGTCTGTTTCATAGCATTCATACATTTCTTAAATGTATTTCCTTTCCTCTCCCTCTCTTCCCCTTTCCTCACCCTCTTTCCCTCTCCCTCTCCCTAATATTTAGGCAGCTGTAACAAGCTTGGTACACAAACCCCTCCTCAGGTTCCAGAGGCATTAATTGTCTCACTTTACATGCAATAGGCTTCCCTTTTGGGAGGGATAAGTGAAGCCTTGGTTGCTGTCTGCCCCTGAAGATCTCTGGATCTTTAAAACTCCAGTCAGGCTCTGTTAACTGTGGTGTTTCCAAGGAGGGGCAGAGGGGCACTAGGTCCTTTTGCCAGATAACTGTGCAGCCTCATGTTCAGGATGAACATGGAAAGGAGTTTTCTGCGGTCCCCTGACATTTACTTCTGTGCTCAAATGTGCTGATTTATTATTCTCCTAATAAACGGTGTTCAAGACAAGATCACACCTTCAACTCAAATTTTCCCAGTATTTTGGGAGAATATATGTAATGGTTCTGTCCTTTAAAATCTGCCTTTCTGTGTGCTGATGTCAGTAGAGATTGCCATGGGACATAATATACTCATGCTGTCAAACTGAATGAATTTATAACATAAAAGTGTCACATAGTTACTGTGGCTTTATATGCTCCTCAGATTTTTTTCCAGGGACTTTTTCAAAAAATGATGTGACTACTTTTTTTCTTTCTCTTTGTCTGAAGATCGGGTAATCAAACTACTCTGTCTCAAACAGTACAGAGTTCAAATAAGCTATACAAACATCTAAAATGACCTAAACCAATTTTCTCAATTTTCTTTATATACAAGTTAAGTGACTTCAGGAAGAAATTTTCAAACATGATTAAATATAAACACAAGCTAAAATGGATGATATTACAAGTAATTTGTTGAAGAGGCTGAAATTATTTACCTGAAATGCCAGGTTCTTTGAAAACATAAAATCTACTACATTTGTTTTAAAGTTCAAATCAAGAAAATGTTTCAAACTATACATTTTAGAATAGTTATAAATCATAAAAAAGAAACTTCAAATAAAAAATTTTTCTTTTCATAACAACCTTGAAAAATGGTTAATCTTTTGTGTTCATGAAAACAACATGCTCCTTTAAACATTTCTGATTTAGAAGAGGTAAGTATTTGTTTATTTTTTTATCAACAATGGAAGTTTCCCTATACAGAAATTAAGAAATCCCTTACTTGTTTTATAATTGATAGTATCTTAATTTTTAGAAATTTACAGCTAT